>NC_060187.1:64022202-64032202 GCF_021184085.1 Oncorhynchus gorbuscha | reverse complement strand
TCATTTTTTTGATGTCTTCACTATTCCACAATGTAGAAAATAGTAAAAATAAAGAAAACAACAAACGAGTAGGTGTGTCCAAACTTTTGACTGGTACTGTACGTACACACACACTCAATATTCTTCACACAGTTGGGCATTCCTTCACTCTAGTACACAGCTGGGAGGTGATGCATATGTACACACACGGCTTCTCTCTGTGCTGCACGTGTTTTGTGTGTGTGTGTGTGTGTGTGTGTGTGTGTGTGTGTGTGTGTGTGTGTGTGTGTGTGTGTGTGTGTGTGTGTGTGTGTGTGTGTGTGTGTGTGTGTGTGTGTGTGTGTGTGTGTGTGTGTGTGTGGGCAGCCTGCCTCTCCTGCCAGAATGTGTTAATCCGCTTGACTGCAGATCCCAATCAGGGGCGAGGGAAGGCAAAACGAGGGAGAATGAGCTCTGAAGGAGGAAGGAGATGAATAGCCATGGAGAGGAAAGAGGAAGAAGAGGGAATGCCTTTTTTCTTAAACAGCTCAAAGAGAAAGATCTTACCACAGCCTGGCTTAAAGACTTTGTCACTTCCCCGATTCAAGGTCACGGTGAGAGGAGCTCCTCACGACACACGCCACAACATAACTTGACAAGATTCCCTCTAAGTAATTGATTCCAATTAGAACATATAATTGCCCATCACTTTCCAATATGGTGGCTTCGGAACTGTCCTATCATAACGCTGATGGTTCCCTAGGAGGCGGGCCTCCCTCTGTTGCCCTGGCGATGCTCCCTACCTCGGGACTAATCCCATTTTGCCATGTCAACCAAATTCCTGGGACGTCCCCTAAGACCTGTCGTATCCCAATATCCTGATCAAGGCAGGGCAGGACAGGGTCAATGGGGCCTTCTCCTTATCACGTGGCACCATGATCGCCATGGAGATGGTAATTGGTTTAATGATGATGCACCAGGGTGTGATGGTAAATGGCATCAAATCAGATTCAGTTTTTTGTTTTTGTTTAACAGGCACTTAGTCTGCATCATGTTTGTTGTTGTTACTGCCAGGAACATTAATGTAGCAGGGTTGATTATTTAAGAGAAAATGAAAACCACATTTATTTTTTCATCATGGCAAGCTAAAAAATAGTTTGATTTGATGCCGGAGTTAAAATGAATCTCAATATTTTAAAGAGCTTATGCAGCATTATGCCGATTTTTAGACTGTTAAATGCAACAGGATGTGATTGCAGACAGATCATATGGTCCTCCTCATATGTATACGTACACTGTCATCCTATGAGCTGCTATCTGACATCTGACACCCGGCAGATTCCAGACCATCCATATCCAATGAGGGCATGGTCCGCTACCTCTGTACTCTGTGAGGAAGCAAGCCATCGGCCCCTCCTGAGATGGTGTGATAGAGGGGATCCATTAACCACATGTATAAGTAATAACACCCACTGCTGGCTATTGTGGTAATGGTGGAAGACATTCTTCAGGGATGTGCTACTGTCGAATGAATGGGGAGGATAAAGCCGGACAGAGCCGCTATGGCCACTCAGTTTCCCCGATGCAGCCACGTTAGTGATGTGTTATTTGGCAGCCCAGTAGCGTAGTAAGCAGAGGCTTTAGTTGTGCTCTATCAGGATGCCCTGGGGGGCTCCATGTACCTGAATGCGGACAACTGCAAATGGGACGTGACATTACATTCTGCCTTTGTGGACAAGGGCCCCAGCCCGTACTGTTCACCACATACTTCCATTCCAAAGAGGGAGAGGAGGTAGAAAAGGAGAGATGAATGGCATTTTGAGAGCAAAAAATAGGATGGGAAGCTGTGGGAATAGGTCAACAGAGGAAGAGGGAGAGCAGGTAAAAATAAGACGGGTGAGGAGAGAGATGGATAGACAGGAGATGGAGGAAAGTGAAGGCCGGATAAGAGGACTAAGGAGAGCAGCATAGTAAACATGTGGGAGAATAGGAGGTTGAAGTGAGAGGACTGTATGGATTGATTATGAGATCCTGAGAGAGAGAAATTAATATAAATGGATAGAGTGGAAGGGAAGAGGGTGAAAGGTGAAGGAAAGCGAGAGATACAGCAGGAGAGAGAGACAAGGACCAAGTGACCACGAGAGAGTGAGGGAGAGCAGGAGAGAGGGGCAGGGAAAGAGAGAGTGAGGGAGAGCAGGAGAGAGGATGAGAGTGCCAGTGGGGGAGGGGCAGGGAAGCTCATAGCCCAGCCAGTCACTGCGTGCTGCTCTACAGGGGAATCTTACCTTGGCAACATAATAGAGGGCAGCACTTGAAAGATTGTGCCAGTGGGGGAGAGGTGCGGAGGGACCGGTGAACAGATGGAGCTGACTGAGACGAGCTGATCAGCTGACGTGTGTGTGTGTGTGTGTGTGTGCGTGCGTGCGCGTGCGTGCGTCATTATATAGGACTGCCAGGTCCTATTGTCAGGGCAGTTTTGTATGTAGCGATTTTTGTTATGTTGACAGTCGGCTGCATATGTCCATGACTAACACGTCCCCCGCACAGACTTTTGTCACATGTTGTCATTGTTCGTTTTTAGCTTTTTAGGTCAGCACAGACGAACACGGATCATGTTTTCCATGAACAGTGCAGAATAAACAGTATGGTGGCTGAACAGTGTCAGGAAGTGCTAGTGTCTAATTTGATCAGTGCACTGATTTTGAATTGATATGCCTCAACAGAGAAATAGGGTACTGATGGAAGAATCATCTCTATGTGGGTGGAATTTGGAATGTATTTCATAATGTGTGTAATAAAATGGATATAATATATCCTATATATTTTGGATATCATACTTTACATTATGGATAAAAGTATTGGCATCACATTTAAAGTGAATTTGATCTGTATTGGGGGGTTTAGCTCAGTAAACCTGGATTTAACTTCACAGTTGGGTAGCTAATGACTGCGTTCGTCTTTTTACGTCTTTTATTCTCTCTGCCTCTCAGCTTGGCATTGAATTTCATGGTATTGAGTCATCCTCACTACACAGAGAACAGTGATCGTCCCTAGTGGGTGTCCTAGAGAACATCCACTTATCTACTAATCAAATCTCCCATCAGGCAGCACTCACTGTATGGCGGATAATACAGTCATCTCTCTGCCACACAGTACTGTAGATACCCATTTATTTATGTTGCTTAACTTAAAAACACATTCCCCTTTTCCATATAGAATACAACTGAATAGTACATCTGTCGTGTTGAAGAATTTGCCACACTCTAGGCTAGAATTCATTTTGCTAGTGTCGGAATCTGGTTTGCTGTTTGGTCCAGATCCCACTGGCAAAGCTACTTACAGTAAAGCTTGTTTCCAGAATAATGCCAAAACAAGACCCTTTCCACTGTGCATTAGAGCTGAAATGGCCTGACTTCTTTAGCTCTGTGGCTGGTGGTGTGCTTCCGTTTCACCCCCTACCCTTTACCTTTGCTCAATGGCTTTTGTTGGCGTGACGCTTCACATCAATTTAGAGGTGCACGAATATCCGAGCTGACAGATGAAAAACACGATGATGTGCCCTTAAACAAGGCACTTAACTCCAGGAGCGCCATACTATTACGGCTGACCCTACATCTAATCCGGTGTATGTGACAATAAAATATATACAGTACTAGTCAAAAGTTTGGACACACCTACTCATTCCAGGGTTTTTCTCTATTTTTACTATTTTCTACAATGTAGAATAATAGTGAAGATGTCAAAACTATGAAATAACATACCAAAAAAGTGTTAAACAAATGAAAATATATTTTAGATTTTAGATTCTTCAAAGTAGCCACTCTTTGCACACTCTTGGCATTCTCTAAACCAGCTTCATGAGGTAGTCACCTGGAATGCTTTTCCCACAGTCTTGAAGGAGTTCCCAAACATGCTGAGCATTTGTTTTCCTTCACTCTGAGGTCCCCAAACCATCTCAATTGGGTTGAGGTCGGGTGATTGTGGAGGCCAGGTCATCTGATGCAGCTCTCGATCACTCTGCGTCTTGGTCAAGTAGCCCTTATATAGCCTGGAGGTGTGTTTTGGGTCATTGTCCTGTTGAAAAACAAATGATAGTCCCGCTAAGCACAAACCAGATGGGATGGCGTAACACTGCAGAATGCTGTGGTAGTCATCCGTTCACCTACTCTGTGTCTCACAAAGACACCAAAAATCTCCAATTTGGACTCATCAGACCAAAAGGACAGACTTCCACTTGTCTAATGTCCATTGCTCGTGTTTCTTGTCCCAAGCAAGTCTCTTCTTATTATTGGTGTCCTTTAGTAGTGGTTTCTTTGCAGAAATTCTTCCATGAACGGCCAGCTCTGATGTGATGCTGATGTGATGTGTTACTTGAACACTGTGAAGCATTTATTTGGGCTGCAATCTGACGTGCAGTTAATTGCCGATTTCTGAGGCTGGTAAATGCTAATGAACTTGTCCTCTGCTGCAGAGGTAACTCTTGGTCTTCCTTCCTCTGGCGGTCCTCATGAGAGCCAGTTTCATCAGAGCGCTTGATGTTTTTTGCGACAAATAGCCCTATCTTCCCACAAAACACACACAAATCACCAGTCTCAACGTCAACAGTGAAGAGGCGACTCCGGGATGCTGGCCTTCTAGGCAGAGTTACTCTGTCCAGTGTCTGTGTTCTTTTTCCCATCTTAATCTTTTCTTTTCAGTCAGTTGCTTTTTTTTTGCAACTCTGCCTAGAAGGCCAGCATCCCGGAGTCACCTCTTCACTGTTGACATTGAGACTGGTGTTTTTAATGAAGCTGCCAGTTGAGGACTTGTGAGGTGTCTGTTTCTCAAACTAGACTGTCTAATGTACTTGTCCTCTTGCTCAGTTATGCACCGGGGCCTCCCACTCCTCTTTCTATTCTGGTTAGAGCCAGTTTGGGCTGTTCTGTGAAAGGAGTAATACACAGTATTATCTTAGGTCAGTTAGGATCACCACTTTATTTTAAGAATGTGAAATGTCAGAATAATAGTAGAGAATGATTTATTTCAGCTTTTATTTCTTTCATTACATTCCCAGAGGGTCAGAAGTTTACATACACTCAATTAGTATTTGGTAGCTTTGCCTTTTTAAATTGTTTAATTTGGGTCAAAAGTTTCAGGTAGCCTTCCACAACCTCCCCAATTTTGGCCCATTCCTACTGACAGAGCTGGTGTGTAACTGAGTCAGGTTTGTAGGCCTCTTTCAGTTCTGTCCACATATTTTCTATAGGATTGAGGTCAGGGCTTTGGCCACTCCAATACCTTGACTTTGAAAGAAGCCATTTTGCCAAAACTTTGCTTGCAAGTTTGATTGGAGTCATTGTTCATTTGGAAGACCATTTGCAACCAAGCTTTAACTTCCTGACTGATGTCTTGAATGTTGCTTTAATATATCCACATAATTTTTCTACCTCATTATGCCATCTATTTTATGAAGTGCACCAGTCCCTCCTACAGCAAAGCACCCCTACAACATGATGCTGCCACCCCCATGCTTCACAGTTGGGATGGTGTTCTTCGGCTTGCAAGCCCCCCTCCTTTTTCCTCCAAACATAGCGATGGTCATTATGGCCAAACAGTTCTATTTTCGTTTCATCAGACCAGAGGACATTTCTCCAAAAAGTACGATCTTTGTCCCCATGTGCAGTTGCAAATCGTAGTTTTTTATGGCGGTTTTGGAGCCGTGTCTTCTTCCTTGCTGAGCGTCCTTTCAGGTTATGTCAATATAGGACTTGTTTTACTGTGGATATAGATACTTTTGTACCTGTTTCCTCCAGCATCTTCACAAGGTCCTTTACTGTTGTTCTGTGATTGATTTGCACTTTTCGCACCAAAGTACGTTCATCTATAGGAGACAGAACGCGTCTTCTTCCTGAGCAGTATGATGGCTGCGTGGTCCCATGGTGTTTATACTTGCGTACTATTGTTTGTACAGGTGAACGTGGTACCTTCAGGCATTTGGAAATTGCTCCCAAGGATGAACCGGACTTGTGGAGGTCTACAATACTTTTTGAGGTCTTGGCTAATTTATTTTGATTTCCCATGATGTCAAGCAAAGAGGCACTGAGTTTGAAGGTAGGCCTTGAAATACATCCACGGGTACACCTCCAATTGACTCAAATGATGTCAATTAGCCTATCAGAAGCTTCTAAAGCCATGAAATCATTTTCTGGAATTTTCCAAGCTGTTTAAATGCACAGTCAATTTAGTCTATGTCAACTTCTGACCCACTGGAATTGTGATACAGTGGAAATAATCTGTCTGTAAACAATTTTTGGAAAAATGACTTGTGTCATGCACAAAGTAGATGTTCTAACTGACTTTCCAAAACTATAGTTTATTAACAAGAAATTTGTGGAGTGGTTGAAAAACGAGTTTTAATGACTCCAACCTAAGTGTATGTAAACTTCTGACTTCAACTGTATAAATATATATATATAAGAACGTTTTGTTATAAATTGTTAGTCATTGTCCAGTAATAATGCCTTATTTCAGACATCTTTGTTGATTTGTGTAGAGTAGACCTTTGAAGGTGGTTAGCTTCGAAACGATGGTCATAGGTGCTGACCTTCCTGGAATGGATCAACGTTCTATATTATCTGAGGCTCAGAATCATGTTACTGGTCTTGTTCGAATGCCATCGCTGTTCTTTTCTTTATCATTATTAGAATTTAAATGGTGGTACAGTCTGGATGATTGGTGTTGTCGACATAATTGTGTGTGAAAATGAAATGTTTTCCTCCTTCCTCTGCTTCTTCTTCCTCTAACCGCTTCAGACGTTGCGAAAGAAAGGCTTTAATGGTTGCAACAGCCCTGAGCCGGACGGAGACGACTCCATCGACCAAAGCCCGTTAAACGACGACAAGTACCGCAAGAACGAGGACCTGGATATCCTGTTCAAGCGCTATGGCGTGAGTACCATCGTCCTCTCGTCACGTTCTCTAACCTCCCTCTCTCTCTCTCTCTCTCTCTGTTGTGGGAACAAACGGACCAAGGCTCTGAACAAGAAAGAGCACCGTGACTCAGAGAGCCCAGACCCTGAGGAGCCCTTCTCCCTCACCCCCCACACTGAGGAGAAATACAAAAAAATTGACGAGGAGTTTGATAAAATGATGCAGAGCTATAGGCTGTCAGTGAGTACCGTGAGCAGTACTGCAACTGCTGTGTTACCTGGACTGGATTTTACCCAGATCCGGTTTCAGACAGCAACCCAAATACTCACAGAGCACCCCCCCTCCCCCTCCATTTCTCACCCCCCTGATCGTGTGTGCCCGGGCAAGGGCAAGGAGGTTTGGGCGCGGAGCTCAACAGTCTGATTGAGTGGTCGCAGCCAACCATTTAGGAAGTAATCGTAAAGACTTCATAAACATGACATAACCGGTCTCAGGAGTCATTCATAATCTATTGGCAGATTTCATGAAGACTACATAAAAGTGCCATAGCAAACGGGGCATAACGCATTCAAAGCAATAGATCTCATTATGCGTTGTCACCCCTTTGTTAGAGTGAGAAGAATCGTACAAATTAATGCTTTTCAAGGGTGTTAGTTTTACAGATAAAGTGTGACCATCTAGGTTGGAAGGCCGTTCCTCATTTTCCAGGGTGTCAGTCAGACACTCTCCAGGGCTGCCTTATAATTGGCACGCTGCCACGGTTTATCGCCTCTTTTATTCCTCTCTCCGGTGCCAATTTTTTTATGATTCATTATTTTCCACCAGGGCTCAGTAATGTCATTAACGTCAGTTTAATGAGAAGCACTCAATTTACAACCAGGCTTCCTGTCTGATCTGGCCTCCCTATTGGTCACGAGGGATGGGACTTTGGCCCGAGTAGAACTCGATAGACAATGTGAAGGACTTTACTGCTCACAGGATGAGCTGAACTGGAGATATACATACCTATCCCTGATTTAAGCCCTGGTTTCTTAGAATGTATTATACAACAATGTACTACAATGTATTGCATAATCTGCATTATGTAGGATATTGTCACTAAAACAAAAAAAACAATGTTGATGGAAAGGTTTTGTTATCCAAAACTGATATTATCACACAACCAACCACTCAGTTACATTGAAGCAGCAGTTCAGCAAAAAAGTTGAATGTCTCTCTATCGAATCAATTCAGTAAATACCGCTCATTTAACCTAAGCCTTATCTCCAACACTTTGATGTTTGTGGTGAGCTGAAATGGCTCCTAAAAGCATTTCTGAGTAGAAAGAAGAAAAATAGAATTGAATCTGCTACCCCCTGGAGAGTGTAGCTCCCGCCCCAGTCGATTGGAAGCAAGCAAGCCCCCATCCCCCACCTTGCCCGGCACACCTTTCACAGGGCGCACTGTTGCAAACGGAAGCATACAGCACCAATCTCCCTCAACAGCATCATAATCCACCAACATAACAGTTAGGGGGCTGGGATATACACGCTTAATCCCACTCGTACTGCAATCCCCGGAGTCAAGTAGAAGGCCCTAGGGAGTTTAGGGAGGCTAGCTATACAGTCTACAGGCATGGACAGAATTATAAGGGAAGACTGGAACTTGCCAATTGGTGACACAGCTGATTTAGCTTTTCAGATTTAAGTGATGTTACTTGATATTGTTTGCAATGTTATGCGTTTCCTGTTGTTTTTTGAAATAGGCTGTCACTGTCAAATTTGTACTAAAAAGAGAGACAAATTTTGTTTATTTCTCCGTCTATTGAAGTTATTTTAGAAATGTTTAAAGCACTCGTTTTCCCTCCTGTATTCCAACAATACTAAGATTGAAGCTGAGCATTATTTTTGTATCACGATTCAATCTAATTGCATTTTACAGAGTATTCACTGGTGAGATCAACATTGTAGTCAAATGTCAAGGACCTTTAAAGGTCAACGGAACGTTGTTTGAATGTTGTTTTTGTGGTTTTAATCCATCACTGCTAACAAATAGGATGAGACATTTCCTAAAGTTGAAAGGGAACTTTCAAAGGCTTCTAGGACAAGAGGGAGGGAAGGAAAGTAGGACATGAGTTTAATTCATTCTGATAACCTCGCATCTAGGAAATACACCAATGTAGCGCTCCGCTGAGAAAAATAGGTTCATTTTTTGTTATGCCATTGGAGGCCTTGAGCTGCCTTCAACGAACCCACTTAGCCCGAGGAAAAGCTGAATGACTATTATTTATCCAATAGGATTCATTTTAGTGCCTTTGTAATGCCATGTACTTGACACAATGAATGAGCCACTCTACTCTAATATTAAGATTATGCCCACTGGCAGTTATCTGACCTAACGTAGCAATACCACTGAATAACTTGTTATCCAAGTGACATCTGACCAAATGGCACAGCACAGTTTAGTGTACATCAGTGTAGTATTCAACAGTATTTTAATGAGATAAGTGTATGTAGGGAGTGCTGTCCCAGTGCTGTATGCTCCACGTTTCTACACCTCTGCCCCCTCACACTAACCTCACCGCCATCCTTCCATCCCTCCACCCATCCATCTCTCCCTCCTCTCTGCCTGGCCAGTGTGCAGTGCTGTAACCTTCTGCCTTATATTGTAGACTACCTCCCCAGATTCCAGACCTAGCCACCAGCATGCCCAGTAGGTTTACCCATTTGGTCTTTCTCTGTCTTTCTCTTTATTTCTCTTTCGCTCTTCTTTTTCTCTCCCCTACCCTCTCTCGTGCTTTCTTTCTTTCTCTGCCTCTCTCTGTTTCTGGTGCTCTGGGATTTGAGACATCTCTATTATTGTGGAGTCCAAGGCAGATTGGTTTTGTCACCATAGTCCCCTGAACATTGTTGCCATATGCAGCATATTGAGGGAAGTTGTGTACGTGACATGACACCCTCACGGGTCTTATGGGTCGGAGGAGCTACAGCACTAGTGACAGCCAGGATGCCTTTCTATCTTTACGTTACCTAGCACTGTTGTTGATCGTCACTAGAACAGGATAATGCAGACACAGACTACTACTCAGTCTACTAAAATGCTATAAAGAAAGGAAAAGGACACACTCCGTCTCCCCACATTGACAAATGGTTTGT
>NC_060187.1:63869702-64017202 GCF_021184085.1 Oncorhynchus gorbuscha | reverse complement strand
TGCCTTACCTTTTGAAGATCTTCTTCTGTTGGCACTTCAAAAGCCCCAGTTACATCACAAATGGTCCTTTTGTTCGATAAAGTCCTTCTTTATATCCATAAAAACTTAATTCAATAATCCACGGGTTTCCCTCCTTCAAAATGCATTCAAAATTAATCCTAAACATTACCAATAAACTTATCCAAACAAGTCAAACAATGTTTATAATCAAACCTCAGGTACCCTAATACGTAAATAAACGATAAAATTTAAAACGGAGAATAGTATGTTCATTACCGGAGATGAATAACAAATAATATGCTTTCACCCACGCGCATGGAAACACTACAGCCAAAATGAGAGCCACTTAGAAAAACTACAACTTCTACCTCATTGTTTTCCAAAAACCAGCCTGAAGCTCTTTCTAAAGACTGACATCTAGTGGAAGTCCTAGGAACTGCAATCTGGGAGGACTCGCCTCATAATAAACATTGAAAGCCATTGGAAACAGTGGAAGGCTGAACATCTTTTTTTTTTGGATTGTTTGTCCTCTGGGTTTTGCCTACCATATCAGTTCTATTCTACTCACAGACATCTTTTTAGCAGTTTTACAAACTTTTTCTATCCAAATCTACCAATTATATGCTTATCCAAGCTTCTGGGCCTGAGTAACAGGCAGTTTACTTTGGGCACGCTTTTCATCCGGACGTGAAAATACTGCCCCCTACCCAAGAGAGGTTAAGAATTGTTGCCTACTCTTACCACCTGGAGTTTACCCGTCAGGAAGTCCAGGATCTAGGGAGGTGTTCAGTCCCAGGTTCCTGAGCTTGGTGACGAGCTTGGTGGGCACTATGGTGTTGAACGCTGAGCTGTAGTCAATGAACAGCATCAATGATATGGACTCAGCATTATTCATGTTCATGTTTTCTTTGCAATTCCTACCATTCACATCAACTTATATGTGCAACTTGTCCTTTTCAACATGGCCGCTGTCTTCTGTTCTTCCCTCCATAGGTGCTCTATTAGGAGGTGAACTGAACAACTCCAACGGAGGATGCCCGAGCCCTGTTCGTAAGTGACGTCTACTTCTGCTAAAATACCTAGTTGAGTCGTTTTTACCTAGCAAATAAGATGATACCGTATACACAGTGAACTGCGTCTCTGTTGTAGCTGTGACAATAGATTATTAGCTTGTTAGTTTTTACCCTTCATGGATTTCCTTGACGTGATGAGAGTTGTGGGTTATAGTAAAGCATAAAAGGTGTATGGATTACACTTTGGGACAGACTCCACTGTTTGATGGAAGAGAAAAAGATGTCACGTTAGCTGGTCGATTGCAACCTCCACAAACACTGACACTCATGTACTCAAACACACACACACACACACACACCTGTTGGCCAGCGACAGCTGAGGGTCACAGGAATGCCGCTTGTAAATAGCCCAGGGGGTTGATGGGAAATAGAATGAGAGAGAATGAAAGACTGAGGAAACGAGGGAGAAAGAGAGGTGTAGAGAGAGACCTGAATGACATGAACACTCTGACCTAGCATCTTCACCGTCTCCTCACCCCCCCTTCTTCTGTCTCCCCTGACCCCGCTTTCTCCCTCCCTCTCTCTGTCCTTCTCTCCCTCTATCGCAGCTGTTCCCCCATGTCCCCCCCTTTACACACACACACACACACACACACACACACACACACACACACACACACACACACACACACACACACACACACACACACACACACACACACACACACACACACACACACACACACACACACACACACACACACACACACACACTCCAATCCCCTGTGGTTCAAACTGTACCTTGTCTTGGCAGAGCCATCTCCTCAGAGGTGACTTTGACACCGGCCAGAGCCTCACTTCTAATCTAATTGCTCAAGGCATGCAGTCATCGGTAGATTACAATATAATCAGATATTGTACTACAACATCTTCCCCAAAAATGAATGGCTGTATTATTGTGTAGAGCAGAATATGTTTTTCTATTTGAGACTAAGGGACTAAGCAACAAATTTTAACCTAGATTTTGTGAGCATAGGTTCGGCTTTCACATTGATATCAATGAAAGACTCGTACGACAATGAGTTACACAATCCTATCTCAAGTTTCAGAATCAGACCCAAGTCACATAGTCATGGAACAGGGACCACAGTAGTCACGATGCCTTTCTCTCTCTAAACTGGGGTTGTCTCAGTAACCCTCCAGTGCAGTAAACAGTGCGGTGGTCCCAAGACGCAGCCTGCTAGCCCGCTGACTCTCTCTCTCTTCCCCCTCCTCCCTCCAAATCCTCCTCCCCCTCGCTCTGTCGTTCTCAGCTGTTGAACACAGACCCAGGCTCTGGGCTCAGGGAATGTCACCATTGACGTCACCCGACATTCTTGAGATTCCCACGCCCGGCACTGGGTAATAGGAGTAGAGCCTGGGAGAGCGAGTACACACACACACTCACAGGTATACACTAAAACGCATATGTTGATGCATGCATACATACAACACATAAACACATACATGAACATGTACTTACACAAACACATGCATGGATAAGCATTCACACAGGCATATAATGAGTGTGAATTCTTACACACTAGAGCCCTGTTGTTCAAAGAGCCCAGGGCCTGGGGCCAACATCTGACTAACACATGTTCTTTCTCCTCCTTCATCTCCCTCTGTTGCTGGGGTAGATGAGTGAGCATCCAGTTTCTTAGAGGAAGGACTGAGCGAGTGTCTGTCTGCTAGGTCAGGTACAACTCAAAAATCCACCATCGCCCTGTTCCACTTTTTGCCTCGGCTGTGGCTCACACTCGTGAATTCACATATTCCCATCCCAAAACACCTCAGTATAAAGTAACCTTCACTGGCTGCCCAGAGTCCTCTATCCAGTTATGAATGGCGCGAGCAAAATTATGGTAACTGTTACGCATTTGTATGTTTGATGGAAGTAGTGTGTTATTGATACTGCTGACACAAATGAGTCTGGAGCAAACATCATTCTCTCCTTGCCACTCGTGTGTGTGTGCGTGTGCGTGTGCGCGTGTGCGTGTGCGTGTGTGTGTGTGTGTGTGTGTGTGTGTGTGTGTGTGTGTGTGTGTGTGTGTGTGTGTGTGTGTGTGTGTGTGTGTGTGTGTGTGTGTGTGTGTGTGTGTGTGTGTGTGTGTCTGAACTGAAGTATGTGTGACTGAGATGAAACGGTGTCACATGCTGGTAGCATCTGGGACACGTCATGGAGCAACTTTTATCTGCTATCGCAGAACCCTGCCCAGCTCTAGGGAGTGTGTGTGTGTGTGCGCGTGTGTAGTTGTGCATCTGACTGTGTGCCTGCCCACAGTATGTGTGCATGTCTCTTTGTATATATCTCTCTCTCTCTCTCTCTCTCTCTGTTTTTCTCTCTCGGTCTGTGTGTGTCTACTGTCTGTGTTTGCCTGGTTGTGTTCCTGACAGTGCTGGGAAAGTCCCCCGCTCCCCCATCCACACAGTGTGCCTGTCTTTCTTTGAGTCAACGGCTCCTTTTAACCAAGTAAGGGGAAATCAGGCTGAGGGTCTGTCCCATGGCAAGAAGGAATGCTGTTGTCTGAGTAGCTTGATGCTGTCCCAGATTAACACTGCTCACCATTGAGCCGTTCGATGGCTCTTCATAATGAGTGAAACCAAAACGAAGCGTACGCTGTTTGAATTGTGAACAAATTCAAATATTAGAGTTTTTTTTATTTTTTATTGTGTCTTATGAGACGACCCATTAGGAGGTTGGAATGTCTTGTGTAATAACAAAAGGTTGTTTCTCTTAGGGATGTGTCACATGACGTAACCTGAAGGGGACTGTCTGAATGTTGACATAGGGATGCCGTAGGGTTGACATAGGAATGACATTGCTCCTGTAGTGAAAAGCTATGATGTTTTGTCAGTAGTGTTACAGTGTAATGCGTGAAAGGGTCAAACGAGTAATGTTTACAGATTCATACTAATATTCACAGCGTTACAGTTGTCCTACAGTAAGTGATAGGCATACACACACCACACAAACACTCCTTGCATTCCTTAACACCATATTAATATCTCCTCTCCGTCTCCCTCTCAACCAGCGAACGGCTACATCAGTGCCAGGGCCTCCCCCGGCCTCCTCTCCGTCTCCAACGGCAACAGCCTGGGGAAAGTAGTCCTGGCCAAGTCTCCACCTCCGCCCAGCCCTCAGATGGTGAACAGCCGCAAGCCTGATCTCCGGGTCATCACCTCTCAGAGCGGCAAGAGCCTGATGCAGCTGGTGAGCCACAGAGAGATTCACTACGGGAGCTCTACTGGCCCAAACTGAGTGTTGTTTTCTCACATTGATAAATGCTTCATTGGTGTCCCGCCAGTCACAAAACAATGGGCTGCTGAATCTTTATGAATCTCTATTCCTTCTGAGATAAACATTTAATACCAAAATGAAGCGTATGCTGTTTGATTTGTAAACGGTTGAAATAGAGGTATTTATTTATTATTGTGTCTTGTAACTCAACACATTTTAGGAGGTTGGGATGTCTACAGTAATAAAGTTTTGTTTCTCAGAGTGGTGTCACTCGGAAGCTCACATTTTTCTACAAAACAGATGCTGAGTCATTATTTGTTTATAAAGCAATTGAACAATTAATAGGACAGCAATTATAATAAGATTAAATTCAAAGGTTGATTTTGGCACACACTGAGTGTGGCTTTAGACTGTGCTAAAGAAGGATTGACTTCAAAATGCATCCATGCATCTCATCATTGCCGTTCTGAATTTGATATTTTCGTGAGTGTGTGATGAAATATCCCCCCAGAAGCTGATCTGAGTTCAGTTTTGCATTTCCCCTTAATGAGCCCAATGGTTAATATTAGGAATGGGGGCTGATCCTAGATCAGCAGGTTAGTACAGAGCCGTAACCCGTGTTCTCTGTCCTACTGCCCCCTGCAGACCGATGAGGAGCTGGAGTTGGTGAGTGAGGTGAATAGAAACTCCTAGACTTGACTGTGGTTGCTGTGTCAACACTGTGGTCTCACAGGCATGAGTGTCATACTGGTATACTGTCGTACTGGTATATTAGTAGATAATTAGTATACAGTATTTACAGTGTAGTATCAGTCGAATAAGAGCACAGTACAATGTACAGTACCAGTCAAAAGTTTGGACACCTACTCATTCCATGGTTTTTCTTAATGTTTTACTATTTTCTACATTGTAGAATAATAATGAAGGCATCAAAACTATAAAATAGCACATGGAATCATGTAGTTACCAAAAAAGTGTTAAACAAATCAAAATATATTTATATTTATATATAAATATAATATAACAAGGCACACCTGTTAATTCTAATGCATTCCAGGTAACTACATTTATAAAGCTGGTTGAGAGAATGCCAAGAGTGTGCAAAGCTGTCATCAAGGCAAAGGGCTGCTTTGAATAATCTCAAATATATTTTGATTTGTTTAAAACTTTTTTGCTCACTACATACTTCCATATGTGTTATTTAATAGTTCTGATGTATTCACTATTATTTTACAATGTAGAAAGTAGTAAAAAATAAACCCTTGAATGAGTAGGTATGTCCAAACTTTTGACTGGTATTGTATGTTATAGAGTAGTGTGTATGCATACTATGTGTGGTAAATCCAAAATGGAGGTAAAGCTCTCTGTGAATGCATTGTATTTTGGCATGTGCATGGGTCAACTCCATGTGTGTGTAATCCATGTTGGGATGGTCATTGTGTATAGGCTACAGTACTCTCTGGAGTGTGTGTATCCATTGACTAGGACAAACTGTTTACAAGGTGATACCAATGGCACAATGACCTCCACCCCTGGAGAGTCTGAGCCCCGACTCACACACTTATCACCACGCACCAACACACACACAATCACTTTGACGCTCACTCTGGTTGTTCTGCCCGATGCATGCCTCTCAAGCAATTCGCATGATTCTCCATTTGAGTGGAACACTTCCGAACACCTCCACCAACTGTCCGTTCACGTGGCCGTGAATATTGGTGTTTCCGTGTCATAGAGAAGTCCGTACAGGCCATGAACCATACAGGCCAGGATGTCCCCACCATCGTTTCTATTTGATACTGTTAGCGAATGTCATGGTACTGCGTGGGCACAAACCTTCTGGTTTAAAATAAGTCTTTACTTCCTGTGTCCTGATGTTCAAGCGTCTTTCCTGTGTCCTCTGTCTTCCCAGAATGCTCAGAGGTTAGGCGGTTCACAAGGGAACCTGTCCACGCCAGTGATTTCCGTGGCGACGCCCAGTCTCCTAGCCCCCTTCTCCGCCATGCAGACGGCCTACAACACTGGTGAGGAAAAGGGTACTCGCTGCTCACGGGCAAAGCTTGCAGAATATTGGAATTGGACACACACTGTATGTCTTAAAGCAAGTGTATTAGGGCCAGTGGATGACAGAAACACAAGGGTGAATACTTTTGATTAGTTTCTTCAGTTATTCTCTTTTTGTCAGTCTGCTCTGTAATTACCCAAATTGGCAAAGGCAGAAAATAACACAATTTACCACTGTAAGTGAATCGTGTGCATATTCACTTTGATCAATGTGTGAGTATTTCTCCTTCTCTCTCCATCTCTCTCTTCCCCTCCCTCCCCCTCCCTCCATCTCAGAGTACCAGCTGACAAGTGCAGATCTCACAGCGCTCCAGACATTCACACCATCAGGGTTGCTGCCTAGCAACATGTCCACCTGGCAACAGCAACCAGCAGTATCCCAGCAGCAGCAACAACAACAACAGCAGCAGCAGCAACAACAACAACAGCAGCAGCAACAACAACAACAGATCAGCTTGGCGTCACTCAGTAATTTGGTGTAAGTACACTTCCCCGGTCACCCTATTGTATAAGTGTAGCTAGCTGCATCCTAAACCAGTGGCATTCAAAGTTGGGGTCGCGACCCCTAGTGGGTCCCCCCATATTTTTAATAATAATAATACAATTAAGAGTACAGATTATTGTATGGAACAATATACAAAAACAATTATTAAGTAAATGTATTTATTGGTTTCTTTTCATTTTAATAAGAGCAGAAAATGCAATTCATTGACGGTTGTGTCATTCAATTTTAACATTGTGTCGTTAGATTTGGGTTGGGATGGGAGAAGTTCATGGGGGGAAAAATGGGGTCACCAGAAATTAAAGCTGAAAAAATTGAGTCCCCACTGAAAAAGTTTGAATACCCCTGCCCTAAACCGATATCTGCGTTGCTCTCAATTCATGAGTTTTAGTTCAAGGGAATTAACCCAAAACTTTCCCCATACTATGTGACCAATCATTGAACAGTAACTTCTCTCCCATGCCATACAGACTATCCCTCTGTACTTACCTGTTCTTTAGCCCATAGACCCGTAAACACACATGCACTTACTGTCTGCACACAATTCCATCAGCAAGTCTGAGTTACTAAAGCCGTGCATCATTGGCATTTGACATGAAATTAAGCATTTGTCCTCGAGAGAAGCATAGCATGGTTGATAGCTACAATAAACTGCGACCCAAACTGAACACCTCAGACTGTCACTGGTATCCACTTGCTATAGTATAGTATGCATCAGAGGAGGCTGGTGGGAGGAGCTATAGGAGGACAGGCTCATTGTAATGGCTGGAATGACCACCTGCTGTAGGCTAATGCTAGCTAGTGATCCTCATTAGCTCTCAGCTTTGTCTCGTTATTAGCATTGTTAGCGCTAAATTGTGGCGGCTAGGCTAGCCGCGGGGTAGCTGTATGTAACCGCCTGTTTGTTCTCCCCCTTGTCCACAGCATGTGGGGCGCAGAGAAACAGAACGGGGAGATGGCTAACTGCATTTCCAATTTCGCTGCTAACCTGAGGTGAAGGAATTAGCATCTAGCGCTACATGTGTGGTTATCATCATGCATTTACTGTTTGTCGTATCAAATTAAGTTTGTGCGGCTCTCAGGTTGGGTTAAATTCATAAGAACATAATGAAGGTATAGCAGTTTAGATTTCATGTACACTTACACTGTAAAACATTATTTATATATTATTCTTTTCCCCCCTATTTCATGACATCCAATTGGTAGTTAGTCTTGTCCTATCGCTGCAACTCCCGTACGGACTCGGAAGAGGCGAATGTCGAGAACCGTGCGTCCTCTGAAACACAAGTGTGCTTCTTGACACACTGCACGATAAACCCGGAAGCCAGTCGCACCAATGTGTCGCGGGAAACACCATACACCTGGTGACCGTGTCAGCGTGCATGCACCCGGCCCGCCACAGGAGTCGCTAGAGTGCGATGTGACAAGGACATCCCAGCCTTGCCAAACCACCACTAACCTGGAGGACACTGGGCCAATTGTACGCTGCTTCATGGGTCTCCCGGTCGCGGCCGGCTGCGACACAGCCATGTATTGAACCCGGATCTGCGTCTTTCCTCTTTCTTTTATATCTTGTTTCTGAGGCTTGTTTCTGAGTGTTGGAACCAAAGAGAGAAATATGGCAGCCGCCCAACGCTGTGTGCGTCAGTCTCACAGGACCGCATTGACACACACCAAGAATGAGTAGTGTAGTCCTCCTTTTTTGTCTTGAAGCACAGGTCTATTAATCTCTCTCACCTGGATGGCCTGATAGTAAGACCAATAGTTAGATTTCACTCATCCGTACTTCATATGATCAGTGAAACTGCTGCTTCAAAGTAAGGCACTTGATCAAACCGTTCTCATTTTGCCCTGAAGAGCACGTTCCACCCACGATTTGTTCTCTCACACAAGCGTTTGATTACATAGGCTATACGTACAGTCCCGCTGTTTCTGTTATTTATTCCCTTGCACAGTAGCTGCAGTGAGCAGACACTTCCAATCAAAGGTGATTGACGGTTTTTCACTGCAAACCTTGCGTTCCCTGTCGGCCCTGGTTACTCGCCGTGGGAAGTGAGGGGGGAAATGATTTCTGCCAGTTTTTTTTTTCTCCACTTCCTTCTCTTGCACTGAGTGGCCAATCATTCCAGAGCCTCCTGTAAAGACTCACTGCAACTAGCGTGCACCTGTTGACTAGCACACCAATCTAAATGTTAATGCTGTGTCAAGGGCGTCCCGCTAGCCTTCCCACGGTGACTTGTTTATTGAATGGCTGCCTTCAGCCTTGCAGGATGTGTTGGTCTCTGTGTTTGAGGAACCCAGCTGATGCATTCAGGAGAGAAGGGGTCTGAGTTGAGGAGGTTTAAGGGGTTTTGGAGAAATGCATCCTGTTTAGGGAACATGTCCTTAATGCAAGGACAGACAGATATGTCCTTTTGCATTGGAGAAATGGTGCACACACACACACACACACAACTCGCTACCTCAGTATGTTGCTATCTGTCTATCACTTAACTCGCTCTCTGTCTGTCTCTTCCTTTCAATATCGCTTTCTGTCTGTCTGTCTGTCTCTCTGTCTGTCTGTCTCTGTCTGTCTGTCTCTGTCTGTCTGTCTGTCTGTCTGTGTCTCTGTGTCTCACGCATGTTTTACAATGTACACAGAAATGAATAGTTGTTTGTGTACACACTGCTGATTTGTGTGCTGTGCACATAATATCCTATTTAGTTCAGAGAAAGCTCCTTTCTCCTCAAGGAATAGTTGTTTGTTTGCACAGGCAACAGGATAGGGAATAATTGTGTCAACACATCCACTCCAGCTTGATTACCCTACATTGCAGGAAAGGGAAAAATAATAGAATCGATAAAATAACATTTATTTAGGGACTACATTGATGTCTTGGTCAATAAATTCAAAATGATGAGTCTATAATTACATTTTATTTAGAAAATTAATACCCAATGTTTGAATGTAGAGTGATTTAGTCATGTTTATAATAAGTATTTTCTAACTCTGCCAAGTTGTTGGGCTGTCTGTTATGTACATTAATGGAGAGCAGGTTTCTGAATCACCCTCCCTGTGTTAGTTTCTCAAACTTTCTTGTTTACCCTCCCTTTACAGCATGGCCTCTCAATCAAACTTGCTATTTGGCAGGGAAGAGGGTCTCTGCTGGTACTGTATATCTCCTCAGTCAGAGGAGACTGGTGGGATGAGCTATAGGAGGATGGGTCATTGTAATGGGTGGAATGGAATAAATGGAACAGAGCTTAACATGTGGTTTCCAAATGTTTGACATGTTTGATACTGTTCCATTCCAGCCATTACAATGAACACATCTTCCCATAGCTCCTCCCACCAGCCTCTTCTATCTTCAGTGTATAACTAGCCACACAGCATGGCACTGTTTCCCAAACCTGGTCTTTGAGGACCCCCATGCATGCTGGTTTTCATTTAAAACCAGATCCAATAACTATTCAACAGAAGCTACTGGTAATAATCATCCATGCAACTCACTATCAACTCAGTTTAAGCTAATTTATTGAGAGATTGGTTTAATGTGAAAACTGTGCACACAATGGTCCTTCTGGACCAGGTTTTGGGAAATGGCGCTATACTGTACTGTACTGTAACCGTGTGCTTCTGACTGCGCCAGCTGTGTTAGTGCTCTGAGCGAGCCTTCATCACTGTCACCAGCCTGCTGACTCTAACCGTATTATTCTCCATAGCAACAGGACCCTTGTGACACTATAATCCATCAACCTGTACAAGTCCATAATGCCGGGCTTACACTTGATAAAGTGGTACATAGAGGCAGAGTAACACAGTCAAGGGTTTAGGGAGTGAGTGTGCACATGAGCGAGAGCATGTGTGTGTGTTGTAGGGTACAGAATCACATTCTTGCATCTTTTACTGTGCAATCGTGAATATATAAAATAATATGAATGGGTCATTGTGCCCTATAAGTACACTAGCTTAAAGGCCCAGTGCAGTCAAAAACATGATTTACCTGTGTGTTATGTAGAGTGAGCAAAAAAAGTATTTGAACAGTGATTTATTTGATTTGTTGTTTTGGCTCTTTACTCCAGCACTTTAGATTTGAAATGATACAGTGACAAAATGCAGACTGTTAGCTTTAATTTGAGGGCATTTTCATCCATATCTGGTGAACCGTTTAGAAATGACAGCACTTTATGTACATAGTCCTACCATTTTATGGGACCAAAAGTATTGGGACAAATTCACTTATGTGTATTAAAGAAGTCAAAAGTTGAGTATTTGGTCCCATATTCCTAGCACGCCATGTTTACATCACTGTTGTTGTTGTTTCACCTTATTTTGTGACCAATCATTTTGGAGTCACTTTTAGTGTAAATAAGAATAGAATACGTTTCTAAACACTTCTACATTAATGGGGATGCTACCATGATTCTGGTTCATTTTGAATGAATTGTGAATAATGATCACTGAGAAAGTTACAGACACAGAAATATCATACCCCGCGAAAAATGCTAACCTCCCCTGTTATTCTAATGGTGAGAGGTTTGCATGTCTTGGGGATATGCTATTTGTAACTTTCTCACTCATCATTATTCACGATTCATTCAGGACTATCTGTAATCATGGTAGCATTCACATGAATGTAGGAATGTTTAGAAATACATTCTATTCTTATTTGTGCCAATACTTTTGGTCCCCTAAAATGGGGGGACAAAAAGTGCTGTAATTTCTAAACGGTTCACCTGATATGGATGAAAATACGCTCAAATCAAAGCTTGACAGTTTAACCTCATAGTATCATTTCAAGTCCAAAGTCCTGGAGTACAGAGCCAAAACAACACAAACTGAGTCACTGTCCCGATAGTTTTGGAGCTCACCGTATATTCCCACACTGAGGATGGAATAATACTGTGAAAAGGCCCTTTTAGTGTAAGAGCTGTTTGAAAATACTTTTGGAAAAAAATGGCTGCTTGTTTTTGTGGGATGGAGATTTTGCCTGCCTGGTGAATATCTTTTTTATTGGTCTGTTCACTAATTTACCGCCTGGTGACGTCCAAACCTCTCTGCCAATAACAGCTAGTTTTCAGTTTTCCACTCCACACTCATGAGAAATTGCTCTTTGCAAGAAAGCTATTTTTGTTTGTTTTCAATTAAAATAGTCAAAAAATAATCACAGTAACATATTTACTTGTTAGCCAGAAATGATTTGATATTGAGATGAAAACTGCTGCGTTGAACCTTTTTTGAAGGGTGATCTGATTTAAGGGTGAAGTGATTCAAGTGAGTTGGCTTTTCCAATCGAGGGGAGTGGTGTGGGAGAGAGGGGGAGGGTGCTAGGGAGTGGTGTGGGATAGAGGGGGGAGGGTGCTGGGGAGTGGTGTGGGAGAGAGGGGGAGGGTGCTGAGGGCTGTGTGAATTTACAGATGGGACTTGTTGGCGGGGTGTGAAGTTGGAGATGTCTGGGTACAATTGCATGAGTTACTAAATGCTAAAGATAAGTGACTGTGGACACATGGCACAAGGCATGGGAGTGGTCTTTCGGAATCCAGAGTCCGTCTGCATGGCTTGTGGACCGTGCACTTCCGTGTGGCCTTTTCATCCAGTCTGTTTGCGCCTCTGTTTGTGTGTCTAACCTCAGTCCATCAACCTATAGTCACTTTTAAAAGCTATTCCAATCCTAATCTTGACACAGTGTTCCCTAAAACATTTAGCAGTGAAACATTACCTGTCGTTAAAAATTAGCCAAAACAGCCCAGGGTGTGAATGAAGAGTAGGGTGGAACACAGAGCACGGCACATAGAATTGAAGACCTACGCGAAGACCTATCTACCACTCCCATAAACAATTACATTCTTTCTCTCTGCAAGGTTCTGTTTGTGTTTCCGCTACTCAATTTGCTGACACATTTGGCATCTAGGATCCTCCCCCCTCCACCTATTGTGTGGAGGTGTTGACTCTATGTTCCATCAGCGCTTACTACACTGTGTGCTGGTTAGCAGGTCCCTCTCTGGGATCCTGTATTTAAAGTGATGTTCGTGGTAATGTTGATATGTGTGTTTGTAAGTAGTGTTGCAGTTACCCTGGCTGACCAGCAGATGTCAGCACACGTCTCACCATTTCTCTCTCTTTTCTCGGTCCCTCCAGGCCGGTGGGCCACTTACCTCAGGGCACCATGCTGACGATTAACACCAACCCCAACATCAGCATCAAGTCGGAGCCCGTGTCGCCCAACCGCGACCGCAGCACCCCATGCTCAACAGCTGGGGGTGGCGGAGGAGGGGGCCTAGTGACCATCACAGGGGCCCCTATGTCAGGCCAGTACCCAGGGGCCTTGCGCCTGGAGCCGTCCACCCTGCAGGGCCGCTCACCCGTCGGCAGCCTGAGCAGCAATGGCAGCTCCTACGAGGGTGACCGGGACAATGGGGCCCAGGGGCAGGCCCAGGACTTCCACCACCAGGGAGGGGCCTCCTCGGCCATGGGGCTCCTGAGGCCCTCGTCCACTCAGGAGCAGCAGGAGCAGGAGGGGGCCAATGTGAAAAGAATGAGACTGGACACCTGGGTCACATAGATGTGTAGAACAAGAGAGTGAAGGGGAGAGATGCCCCATCCCACACCCTTTTAACGTATGTACAGTAAATGCTGACCTCACACCCATGCCTCCACAACACACAAACACACACATGCACCGGACACGCCCATTTGCGCATGCTCTTCTACTCTTGCACACACTCTTTCTCTCACAAATGTATGCGTTGACACACAAGCTGCATACTGTTTTCACACTATATTGTACTACACACACACACACACACACACACACACACACACACACACACACACACACACACACACACACACACACACACACACACACACACACACACACACACACACACACACAAACACCCTCTATAGGGGCAGAGTTACCGAACCAGGGATTACATGTCAACATAGTGTGTTGGACAAGATTAGGATTGGAATGAATGAGTTCTCTTTTGATCAAGCAGGCTCGGTCTCCTTTTCGTTTTGAAGGGACAGAGAGCAGCTACAAAACTGACTGACTATTGACTGACTAATGACATTGCTGGGTTTTCTCTTCATCCTCTACATCACATAATACACACCTGGTATCCTCTAGTCTTTTATCCACAGTAGGTCTCTAGTCCAGCTGCACTGCTCTGTTGAGAAACAGTAGAACAACCAAAATGAATCCACTTCTTTGTATCTGCCCAGTGGCACTGTTATATCCAGCTTTTGGTGTTTTTGTAAAGAGTATGAGATTTGTGAATGAGATTTAAACTTTTTTTTAAATATATTGCGTCCTCTCTCTGTCTGACTGTTGTCCATCAACCATCTTTAAATTTCTATTAACATTTCTGTTTTAGATTTGAGAACCCAAAATTCACTGAGTCAATCTGATTAGCGATCCATTTTATAAGACAGGATTTACTCTTCTAAAGTGGACGATTCTTGTTTTGTTTAGTTTTAGCCAGGTATTTAATCTGAAACATCGATACCTTATCTAGGTCAAATACTGTTTTATCAGGGAAGGGCTGCACTAGCTCTGACACATGCTACAGATACCTACCGATCAACTTCAGATGCTGCGTGTGTTTCCTGTTCTGTGATATCTATTTCAAATGCTCTTTTTGTGTTTTTTTTTTTTTTTTACTACCTTCTTGACTTTTCGATTTTCACCACGTTCAAATCCATCCACACTCACACACACATATTTTTGTTAAACAATGCCTGTGATTCAGAAGGCTCTGAATAGGAGATGAAAAAGTGAAGAACTGTGTATATAAACAATTTGTTCTGTTTCCTTCTGTATGGCTTTTGTATAGCAGGGACATTGTTTTTTTGAGGGTAAACATATAGAGCATATAAATATATATTTAAACAGCAGCGATAGCAGATTTTGAGAGTAAGTGATGAACTGCATACGATGCAGAGGAAATGATAGATGACAGGGATTGTATATAGAAATATATGTTCACATATGTTCAGCAGGATATCCCTAAAAGCTAATGTGTTGATTCTCAGTGGGTCTTTCTATTTATGTGTACATAAGTGTACTAGGTTGCAAAGCCAGGTGAGGGTGCTAGAGGGACAGAAAAGGAAGTAGCAGTGGATTGGACTGTTTGAGTGAGCAGTGGTTAGTGGAGTGCACTTTAACCCCTTCCTCCCCCCAAGCCCCCAAAATGCCCCCTCTCTTTAAAAGCCAGGTGTCCTCCAGAAAGGGACAGTCATGTCTGCATGTCCTCGGGCACGTCAAACTCATTCAACACACACACACACAAACACATTTTCACACATTAGCCAGACAAGTATCCCCTGTGCTTTCTGTTAGAGGAGAGTTCCCTGGCCACATTAATTAATTACAGCATTTCACTCATTGAACCGTAGTGTAAACTCGACCGCTCCCTACCAGTGACTTAAGACAAGTCCATCTCACGCTCATTTGACCCCTGCCACTATCAATTGTCTGCCAAAACGCCTCATTGCTCCACACACTCAAACACCATACTCGCATATACTCTGCACTCCGTCCAGAACATGTTCAAATGACCTCCCATTGGCTCTTTATCGTTTTATATTGTTGTAGTTGTTGCCGTAGGGATTGTGCAGCCTGACTCGTCAGGAGTCTAGACGATCGTCTAGAGGTGGATGGCAGAGAGAGAGGGTGATCACGCCTGCCGGTATATTCACACACCCTTAGACTGTAAGACTGTTGTGTCCTGAGCTTTGAACAAAACGTTGACCCTGATGTTTTAAAGTTTTTTAAATAATAATGGTAGCCATGTCTTGAATAGGGCCACATGCCATGAAGCGATGTTTCATACCTAGACTAAATGGTGACTAGCGGAAGCAGGCGATGGGGTTGGTTAGTACTATGGACGCTGGCCAATCGAGGTGTTGTATAAAGCCCTGACATTATCCCAGAACAACACTAAGGGTCACTGTAATCACAAATGAAAAGACAATCGTCATGACAATAGTTAACCTGCGCCCCCATATTCCCCATATATAATGAATGATGTTTAGAGAATCTCACTTTCCAGTGTTAATTTGTGCTGGTGACAGTTCTATTGTCTGTTTTTATTATAATTGTTCTATGATAATTGCTATTATTACTGTTAATATTATCATTATTGTGACCATCGATGGTAATTGTAATGATGATATAGAAAAGGCCATTTTATTTTTTGCGGTTTTGTGTAGGTTAGGAATCTTGTTTTATTTGAATTTTATTTGATTATATATAAATATATTTTTGTTTTGTTTTCATTTTTTGTTTAGTTTTTTCTTCAAAGGGTGTACTAAAATTGCACGATTTATGACGCAAAACAAAACGGCTGTAGTAATATTAGTACATGTGAGATCATGAAAGGTGGTAAACAAGTTTAATATGATAACCAGTTCAATGCTGCAATTTTTTTGTCAAATGTACAAAACTTAGTCTACAGATAGTAAAGTGACGACAAGACACATTTAATTTATTTCTGACCAGACACAAAGATGTCAATGCATGGGCATAACACAAACAAAGAATGAATCCTGTTATAGGAAATGCATATGAAATGTAATATTAATAAGAATATACATCACCCAGAAATAAAATAGAAATTGAAGAAAAAAAGTACAATTATAGCTAATATATTGTGTTCGGCTAGTCTGCTTTTTGTTGTAAACAAAATGAACTTTTTTGTTGTTTTTGGAGAATGATATACAATTTGTGTATATTTTCATAAATAAAGTATGCACTGATGTTATTACAAATTCTATACTGCTTTTACAAAAAGTGTTTGTTATTGTACCAAAGTATCCATTTGTCCCTTCTTACCCTGTTTTCTGGTATTTTATATATTAAATAGACAAGTTGACCTACAAAAAGGTTTGGTTTGTTATTATGATTTACATTAGAATGTGCATTTGTGTTGTTCACCATCAAAACATGATCATTTATCAATACAAACTTGTTTTCTGAAAAAAGTTTTCTGAAACGTGATTTATCAGCTATGTTTGGTAAGTGACAGACAATATGGGACTATTGAGAGAGTAGTTTATTAACTGCCAGAGATCTGTGAAGTGGAATGATGTATTTTCACCATAAGATGTCATCACATGTGCTGGTAATGCTTTGGGCATCATTATCACGTGTTCAGATCTACTGAATTATTTTAAACCTAAACCAAACTTGTTCTGGTTTGTCTTAGTTTTATGAAATGGAAATGTTTCTAGAAATCATTTTCTATTTCGAGTCACATTTAAAGCATTCCATTTTTCGCAAGCGAAGTAATAAACTTAATTGACTTAAACTGCATGTTATGTGAGACACTATGCCACGGTATTTGAATGACATAACTAAGATTAATACAAATAAAACTAATGTTGATATAAAATTATTCTGTTTCTAAATCATAACTCATGGGAGGGAAAGAGAAAGTCAAATGAACTTGGAAGGAGAGACTTGGGAGAGTTCTCATGGAGAAATGTTGTATTGAGGCGTCTATTCACTGCATGATAACTTTTCCACTGACATAATCTCTACTTATTTAGAGAAGTGCAAGATTTAAGTTTCTAAATGTATCATTGGACATTTAAATTGCACAGTAAACAAATAGTTAATAAATAAGACCCTGTGTAGTCCCAATTTTCTGAATGAGAGAGAGATGAAGTAACGAGACAAGAGGATTGGAGCGATGTGGTGGGGGTGTAATTTCCCTCCTCCAGACAGTTGACCATAGTGTCAGCTGGAAGTGGCAGCTGTTCTGTCCTGTGTGGCCCATGAACACATGTCTCAGACGCACACTTCTGTCTCCAATGGCAATGGCCAACTAATAATCATGTCTAATCCAGACCACTCAGTCTGTGGCAGTATACCTTGCAGGTTAGCGTTTTTTGTCATGAATCTTATTCTGGAGGCAGCTCTGCAGAGTGTAATACAAAGTAATTCAATATGATTTGAAACCTAACCTTAACCACACTGCTAACCCTAATGCCTAACCCTAAATGAATACCAAAAATATCATTGTTGTTTTCATTAATTATTACAATTTAGCCAATTTTGACTTTGCAGCTGGCCTAAGGGGAAATCACTCAGTTCTGCCTCCAGGACAAGACTCATGACAATAAACACCAACCTACTTGTATATCATCCTTTTATCACTATTTACGGAGAGCAAGCTACGTTGTGTGTGTGTGTGTCACGTGGCCAGCGATGAGCCAGGGTGTGGCTCCACTATTGCAATCAAGGTCATTGGCTGGACGTGTGTGATTATTTCTGTTACCCAGTTGCTGATTGCCAGACATGACCTTATCTCATCATAAGGGGACCTTTTTCTGTGAGAATGATTCACACATTCTTTGGAGCAGCTGATGTGGTTGTGAGATAGCAGCTGGAGCCAAACCCTGTCAGATGCAGCTCTGTCTAAAGTGCTTTGTCGTTTGTCCTTGGTAAGTGGCACTTGTCCTTAGTGATGTATTCATACAATTATTTGAGTCTAACAGAACGAGTACATACTGTATATGCATCAGGTTGCACTGATTGAATATATCTTTCTATTCTGTTTACAACATGGCACGTATAACATTTCTTTTCCTTATAGCCCATTGTTTTCAAGGGGTGGGCCAGTTGAAACTTTAGAACAGAGAAAAGGAAGGCCAGCTAAGGAGCCACCCCTTCCTCCGTCTGATTTTACAGGTCTTCCGTCACATGAAGTAAATCAACAGAATGGGAATAATGGATGACAGATGGTTGTCGAAAGAGAGCAAACACACTCCCTGTAGAGATCTGGTATAGTTTTACATCCCTCCTGTGTCAAATCCACATACACTCACCAGCCCTGCAGCTGAGCCCATCCCCCCAGGTTAGCCAGAATGGCCCAGCTGAAATGGCGCCTCTGGTCGCAGCCGGACATAGTGACCAAGCACTTTCAGCCTCTTGCATCAGATATGGTCATCCTGGCTGTTTGTCAGGAAACTATTCTTCTATTAATAGCACTAGGCATGTGTTCCTGGGATAGACATAGCTTGTCCATCCACAACATCTCTTTCTATAAGTATTGTTATTTCATATACTGTAGATCATCTTGTGCCTATATAACCTAGTTAGTTTATTCTTATTCCCTGAATGGAATATGTAAAGTTGTATTGCCATAGCTAGTTATAAGGCTGACTGGGAGCCATAGACATTAGAGAATAAGAGCATGCCAGACAGCTGCCGTAATGCCATTCCAGCACCCAGCCTTTCACTCTCTGAATGGCTGTGGTTTCCCCCTTTATTCAATCAGTCATTGCACAGACTTGGGCTGTGAGCAGGCAACCGGCAGCTAAAATAGCCAACATTGTTCTGAAGACTGACTAATGAATGACAAAAAAAGGGGGAAAGAAGGCCGTGAGGCGGGAAGAGGAGGTGGTGAGGGGAGGTCATCCATTGTTCCTTGTTGCCCATTTTATCCCTCGGTCTTCCCATGGGATGGTTGTTTGTTATGGAGGGCCCAGTGTGGCTTTGAGGTCCTGCTTTGAGGTCAGTAAAGCTGGGATGGTGCCAAATCTCACCTCCCACACCGCCCCCGGGTCTCACTCACTTTAATGTAATACACAGAGGAAACAGATCGATGCTGAGGGAGAAGCCAGCTGTTTTCTTGGCCTGGTCTAAAGGTATACTTTCCTCTGAGCTTCATCCAGATTTCAACAGACACTGGATAATTATTCTCAGAACCCGTTGTGCGCTGGTCTTTCCTCTATCAGAAGAGACACATACCCTGGATAATAGACCGTCCTTGTAAAATAACTGACAGTTTCTTAACTGACTTGTTTAGTTAAATAAACGTTAAATTGACCACAAACAATGGACCGTGGTGTGTTTATTTGTTTATATTTCTGTTTTTCTCCCTTACTTTTTCAAAAGCTTTTTGTAAATATTTCAATGTCGAGTAATATCAAACGTGCATCGTGAAATAAGTCCTACACAGTTCTTAAGCAAAAAATAAAATGTATAAACATATTTGTCAATTTGTTTTATTTTTCCAGGTATGTTTTTTTTTTTGCGTGCATTTCTACAGAAAGAACACTGGCCAAAGAACAACACACGTTTATTTTTGCTGTAATCGTGAACAAAGCATAACTAATATGGTACCATGTTGTTTCATTGTATGTTAGTTATACGTTGTGACACTGTGTTGTGAAACGCTTTAATAAAATGAAGGCAAACTGTTCTTCTGGGATTTCAAACCATGCACTGCTGAACATCTAGACAAATGGCTACCCAGACTATTCACACCCCCCCCCCCCATCCACACCACTGCCACTCTCTGTTGTCATCTATGCATAATCACTTTAATAACTCTACCTACATGTACATACTACCTCAACTAACCGGTGCCCCTGCACATTGACTCTGTACCGGCACTCCTCTGTATATATTGTTATTTTTTACTGCTCTTCTTTAATTACTTGTTACTTTTATCTCTTATTCTTATCTGTATTGTTTTAAACAGGCACTGTCGTTAGGGGCTCGTAAGTAAGCATTTCACTGTAGGGTCTACACCTGTTGTATTCAGCGCATGTGACTAATACAATTTGATTTGATTTGCTGCTTGTAGTGTGTGAGTTGAAATATCAAATGACAATCATAAATAGCACTATTCAATGGAGTAAGTCAAGGGGGTATGAATACCTTCTGAAGGCACAGCTGGAGTCCTTATCAAATGGACTTAAGATGTTTTTAAAAAATGTTGCTGCTAGAGAAAACAAGCTCCCAGGTCTTGTGCAGTGAAATACCTTGGTTCTGACTTTTGCTCTGATTGATTTCCTTCAATCAGTGCAATCAAATCAACTATCAATTAATGGCAGTTTGGAATGCTTTGACTTTCAAATGTCCTTTCTTTGGTTTTTAATTTGTTCTTCAAAGGGGGGAGGCAAAATAAACAAATTCTATTCAAACATCAATTTGTAAAACTTACAAAAAATGGCCCTCAATGTCTTGAAATGGAGTAGGTACACTGGTGGTTAGTGCCAGCAGGGTGTGCACCAAAGCACAACTTTTTGGTTTTTGAAAACAGCATAAATATTTGACGGTCTGTGCTATCTCGCATCCTTGGGACGTCCCTACCCCATTGAAGTTGACATTTGAAATGGTGTAGGTAAGGATTATGGTGATAGTTAGGGTTTAGGGCAGGGACATCCGAAGGATCCCGGAGAGCACTGAATTGTCATGACATTCTGTGACATAGTACATTCATGTTTGGATGAAATTATCGTTTCATTTACTTTCCACTGTGAGGACCTATGTGAATCAATGCTCAAATTCAAAGCCTGTAAAATGTAAATAGTTTTACACTCTCAGTAACACTTGTTACTTATACTTTACTCCTTTATAGAAACCATGCTGAAATTGTTCCTATTCTTCCCCAGATGACCAGGAGTCTCCATCTTCAGAACCTTCAGAAGTAACATTCACACCCTCTACCACATCTTTACAAACAAGCTGCTTCACCTGTGAGGGCATCTGTTTGTCCTCTTCTTCAAGGGTGGAAGCTTTAGGTGTGTCACTGTCCATCTTTGTGTTCCAATTAGTTGCCTGTGGATTCTCCAAATCCACCCAAGATAGGTTGTTAGCCAAGGCTAGGTTCTGATTGGGTAGATCGGTCACATGGTCATATGGCTCATCCGGTTGATAGGGGGCTCCTGTCTCCAGATTGGAACCCCAGAAGTTGTTTTGTACACCAGAGCTGAGGAAGCTGTGGAGGTCCCGGCCTTCGCTGTCAGTTTTGGATGATCTCTCGGAGTCTCTCTTGTGACCTGCAAAAGGATCTCCAGATTCCAGGTGTTTGTTTGGACTTTCTAAGACTTCCCATTCATCTGTCTGAAGACATTCATTACTTGCCTGATAGCTAGTGACCTCTTCTGCAGAATGTTTAATAAGAGTATTGCAATCCTCATAGTGAGAGACTGCCACATCTAACAAGTCTTCCTGATCTGCAGTTAGATTTGCTTTGGTGACAGGTTGCAAATACTGGCTTGCATTTGGCGACTCATCATCTGTGCTGTTGGACTCTTCTATATCCAAGTTGTTCATGTCAGTTTGACTCTCAGGCCTGCTGTTTAAACTGCTGTAGATAGAATGGCTTTCAGTGAAGTCTGCATGAGTCGACATATAAAGGTTCTGGTCATCCTGTCCTTCTATTTTGTCTGGTACAGCTTCAGTTCCCAGTCCCCCACTGAATACCTTACCTTGAGCCAAATATTCTGCTTTGGATATTTCTACTGAACCTTCTCTAACAGATGTGTGTTCAGGTGTCATTAGAATCCTAGAGTGCACCGAATACATAACCTCTGAGGAAATACACTCTTGCTCAGACTGATTCTGTTTCTCTGCACCTGGAGGTATACGCTCTTGCTCAGACTGATTCAGTTTCTCTCCACCTGAAGGTATACGCTCTTGCTCAGACTGATTCAGTTTCTCTCCACCTGAAGGTATACACTCTTGCTCAGACTGATTCAGTTTCTCTCCACCTGAAGGTATACGCTCTTGCTCAGACTGATTCAGTTTCTCTGCACCTGGAGGTATACACTCTTGCTCAGACTGATTCAGTTTCTCTCCACCTGAAGGTATACGCTCTTGCTCAGACTGATTCAGTTTCTCTCCACCTGAAGGTATACGCTCTTGCTCAGACTGATTCTGTTTCTCTGCACCTGGAGGTATACACTCTTGCTCAGACTGATTCTGTTTCTCTGCACCTGAAGGTATACACTCTTGCTCAGACTGATTCAGTTTCTCTGCACCTGAAGGTATACACTCTTGCTCAGACTGATTTAGTTTCTCTGCACATGAAGGTATATACTCGGGATCGGATTGATTCATTTTCTCTCCACCTGAAGGTATATTCTCTTGTTCAGATTGACTCAGTTTCTCTCCGCCTGAAATTATATACTCTGGCTCGGATTGATTCAGTTTTTCTCCGCCTAAAGGTATATTTTCTTGCTCGGATTGATTCATTTTCTCTCTGTCTGAGGGGTATATTTTCTCCGCCTGTTATATCCTCTTGTTCAGATTGATTCATTTTCTCTCTGTCTGAGGATATATGTTCTTGCTCACATATATCCAGTGTCTCTCCGCCTGAAGTTATATCCTCTTGTTCAGATTGATTCATTTTCTCTCTGTCTGAGGATATATGTTCTTGCTCACATATATCCAGTGTCTCTCCGCCTAAAGGTATATTTTCTTGCTCGGATTGATTCATTTTCTCTCTGTCTGAGGATATATGTTCTTGCTCACATATATCCAGTGTCTCTCCGCCTGAAGTTATATCCTCTGTCTCGGATTGATTCAGTTTCTCTCCGCCTGAAATTATATACTCTGGCTCAGATTGATTCAGTTTCTCTCCATCTGAGGGTATGTTTTCTTGCACATATAGATTCAGTTTCTCTCCGCCTGAGGGTATATACTCTTGTTCAGATTGATTCAGATTCTCTCCATCTGAGGGTATGTGTTCTTGTGCATTTAGATTCCGTTTCTCTCCGCCTGAGGGTATATACTCTTGTTCAGATTGATTCAGTCTCTCTGAGTGTATCTGCTCTACCTCCTCACTGTATAATATGTCTTGTGTCTGGTTAAGTTCAGTGTGAGACTCAATTTGAAGACTCAGTACTGACTCACTCTCAATCATCTGCCCAGTAAAGTGTTCACTGTAACTGGATATAGATAAGTTCTCAAGCTCTTGCTCCACCAATCTATCAATTCTTTCTTCATTATAGTCCTCATCAGAGCACACCATGGAGTACTCTCCAGGTTCTGTAAGTTCCTCATAGGATTGCTCCTCTTCCGCCTCCTGAATCAACTGATCTACAGCATTCTCCTCATCGTTCTCCTGTGTAGCATGCTCCTTTGTTTGGCTAGCATCCATGTCCTCTTGGTGAGTGGAGCCCATGTTACGTTCCTGATCTATGACATCCCCTTCTGACTCTTCACACAGATCCTCCATGGTGTCAAACTGTTTGGACTTGCCTTCGCCCCAGGTGTCTGTTCCTGTCTGGCAAACCTCCCTGTCCTCTTCACCATCACTGGAGTCACTCTCGCCCATGTGTGAAGCCTGAGTGTTGACATCAGTCTCGTCACTCTTGTAACGGATCAAGGGGTGTGTGTCGGCTAGTGTGTTGTCCTGAGCATAGCTGTCGCCTTCTAGCTCAGCCCTACATGAAACAGAATTATTTTGACAGTAGTTTGCCTCATCATGATCCTCTTTGTCATTGTCGGATATGTTCAGTTTCTCTCCTCCTGAAGGTATTTGCTCTTGCTCAGATTGATTCAGTTTCTCTCCTCCTGAAGGTATTTGCTCTTGCTCAGATTGATTCAGTTTCTCTCCTCCTGAAGGTATTTGCTCTTGCTCAGATTGATTCAGTTTCTCTCCGCCTGAAGGTATATGCTCTTGCTCAGATTGATTCAGTTTCTCTCCTCCTGAAGGTATTTGCTCTTGCTCAGATTGATTCAGTTTCTCTCCGCCTGAAGGTATATGCTCTTGCTCAGATTGATTCAGTTTCTCTCCGCCTGAAGGTATATGCTCTTGCTCAGATTGATTCAGTTTCTCTCCGTTTGAATTGATATACCTTTGCTCAGATTGATTCAGTTTCTCTCCGCATGAAGGTATTTGCTCTTGCTCAGATTGATTCAGTTTCTCTCCGCCTGAAGGTATATGCTCTTGCTCAGATTGATTCAGTTTCTCTCCGCCTGAAGGTATTTGCTCTTGCTCAGATTGATTCAGTTTCTCTCCTCCTGAAGGTATTTGCTCTTGCTCAGATTGATTCAGTTTCTCTCCGCCTGAAGGTATATGCTCTTGCTCAGATTGATTCAGTTTCTCTCCGCCTGAAGGTATTTGCTCTTGCTCAGATTGATTCAGTTTCTCTCCGCCTGAAGGTATTTGCTCTTGCTCAGATTGATTCAGTTTCTCTCCGCCTGAAGGTATATGCTCTTGCTCAGATTGATTCAGTTTCTGTCCGCCTGAAGGTATTTGCTCTTGCTCAGATTGATTCAGTTTCTCTCCGCCTGAAGGTATTTGCTCTTGCTCAGATTGATTCAGTTTCTCTCCGCCTGAAGGTATTTGCTCTTGCTCAGATTGATTCAGTTTCTCTCCGCCTGAAGGTATTTGCTCTTGCTCAGATTGATTCAGTTTCTCTCCGCCTGAAGGTATATGCTCTTGCTCAGATTGATTCAGTTTCTCTCCGCCTGAAGGTATTTGCTCTTGCTCAGATTGATTCAGTTTCTCTCCGCCTGAAGGTATATGCTCTTGCTCAGATTGATTCAGTTTCTCTCCGTTTGAATTGATATACCTTTGCTCAGATTGATTCAGTTTCTCTCCGCCTGAAGGTATTTGCTCTTGCTCAGATTGATTCAGTTTCTCTCCATTTGAATTGATATACCTTTGCTCAGATTGATTCAGTTTCTCTCCATTTGAATTGATATACCTTTGCTCAGATTGATTCAGTTTCTCTCCGCCTGAAGGTATTTGCTCTTGCTCGAATTGCTTTAGTTTCTCTTCATTTGAAGGTATATACTCTTGATCAGACCGATTGGGTTTGGTTTCTCTGTTATTCCACATCTCTTCCTCTTTCACATGATACTTTGCTTCTTTCCAATCATACATTCTTTCTCCAATTCCATTCTCTTCATTGTACCCTCCCACTCTATCCCATGCATCCTTTACCTCCCCATTGGGGTTCAGTGCATGTTGTTCCTCACGTTTGTTAGACATATCATTTTCATCATCCACTTTTGTGAAATGTATGTCACCTTCCTCCACTCTTTCAACATGGTGAAATACCTCTTCTGACCAGTGAGAAGCTTGAGCAGATTCATATGAGATCATCTCCTCTTGGTTGAACTTATCGATTCTTTCTGTCATATCATTTTCCTTAATGAATCCTCCCAATCTTTCACGATCCTCCTTACCATACCCATAGGGGTGCAATTCATCTTCCAATTGCTCCTCATGTTTGTTAGACATATCATTTTCATCCTCTTTTGGGGGATGAATAACATCTTCCTCCAGTCTTTTAACATGGCGAAATGCCTCTTCTGAACCGTGGGAGGCTTGAGTGGATTCATATGACATATTGTCCTCTTGGTTGAACTCTATTGGCTTGTTGTAACTTTTCCCCGCCCCATACTCAAAAGCTTGACTGCTTGTGAAGGTCTCAAATGCTTGTTCTAGCACTGATGCAGTTTCAGATTCCAAGCCTTCATTTCCCACCCATTCAGCATCTTTCTTTGCTGTTTCAAGATCTCTTTCCTCCGATGCATTCATGGGACCATAAGGCAGATCTAGTAGAGGTTCCTCTTTTTCAAAAGACATTTCAAAAGGTACATCATTATCATCATTCGCTGAGAAAGCAGAATGTGCCCCTGTCACCGAACCTGCTCTCTCATAGCTCACTGAAGGGCTGTAGAGCTCTTGAGCATCAGTGCTGAACACAGTTGGCATACTGAAGCTGGTCTCGACCCGGTGACTCATGGCAGATTCCAGAACGGGTTTCTCTTCAGCAAACCAGGTTCTGACTATGTTCTGATCCTCTTCCTCCTTTTCCAAATCCCACATGGATTGTTCCTTGTGGTCAGATCCAAGCCAAGATACAACATCAGCACCTGCCTCTTCAGTGGGAGGTGAGAGAGGCTCAGCATAGTTGACTTCTTTATGGACATCTTGGGGACTGAAGGGGTGGGCTGAAATTCCGTCCTGTGGTACTTTGGGGAAAGGCGTTGAACAACTTACCTGGTGGTTGGACCCTACGCCAAAGTCGATATGCTCTCCTGTCTTTCGACAACTCTCAGGTGTTTCATTCAGAGTTACCCGATTTTGAGTCCAGATTGGTGATGTGGACATCAATGTCACATTGGATCGTGGGCTTGCTCTATGGATGGTAGAGATGGGCCTGATCATGTGACTGGTAGCCAGCTGTGTCTGGAAGCTTTGCTTAACCCCTCGGGAGCTGGGCACTCCATCTGTGAATTACATAGGAAGATTATTGAATAGGTAGACCATACATAATGGTACTGGGTAGGCCACAGGCCAGGGACTATTGTAGATAGACATCAATAAGGTTGAAATGACACTGACAGTAATCTTAACAATACCAGGAAACATTCACCAATGCTTTGATTGTAAGACAAAAAGCAATCTCTGTCTATTCCAAAATGTCTTCAGTTTTATCTTAGGTTGACAGAGATCTCGAAACCCCATCCCAAAGGCAATATTAGGAGACATGGTCTCCTGAACAGAGGTTAGACAGTAATGGAGAGATATTGATCATGACTTCCTTCCCCTCCAGTCTGAATTACCGGAAAGCAAAGCCATATGGCTCAATGACCTTTGGGGACTAGGTAGCTTGCGTTACAGAGCACAAAGCGTCTAGCTCAGCCCCCTAACCAACCCACACCATCCCCCACTCGTTTTGGTCTAATGTGAATATATACACTGTACAGTACAGAGTCAGGACTCGCCCACCTTAAGTATGAGGAAGATTCCTTTTGGTTTACAGTACAATTATACAGCAACAGGAGTACATGTCATGGAGGTGTTGGCTTTGACACCTATCAATATCATGTTGTACTACAACACAGTCACTGATCTAGCTGGCAGATTCCTGTATGAAGTGATCATTTACCAGAGATGTAGGTGCTCCTTAGCTGATTTGTTGAAGAGAAATCCCCCTTCAGACTTTCATTGTCCAGTAAAGCTCTGAGGGAAAATAACAGACAAACGAGAGAAGGATTCATAAAGGGAAAGTGATGTAACATTTTGTTTGCAACACTATCTAGAAAATCTTATGTCCTGGTTAGAAGCAGCTTGAATACTAATGTGACGAATAACCAAAATAATGTGTACTTTGGCCACACTAGGGGGTATTCTGAAATGATGTGTCATAGGGTGGGGTGAGAGGAGTGAAGTGGGAGGGCCTTTGTTGCCAACATGAGATCTGTTGTTATGGAAATGTGGGGACGACATTGTCATTTGACGAGCCATCTGCTGTGCATACCACTGCCATCAATTCCCCCTCTCACATACTCACAGCCTAAAATACAGGCATGCACGCCCTGACATTCTGATGAGCCCAAGCAGAACTAATACCATTTGTATTCTCAGATGTGGACCATGCCCATTCCAACACACATTCAAACCAGCATCTCTAATGAAACAATACTTAGAAACTGGTGCACATGTATATCCCAATATGATCCCAGAATCACATTCCAAGTGTTGCTCAATGTGTTCTATTGCGCGTTGGGATGTACTGTATAGGTGCCGATAATATGAATTTGATGCATTTACGAAATCTCTTTTGAGACCTGCTGTCTGCTTCTCCCCCTGCCTCTTATTCCTGTTCCTCTAGACTCCCATAGCTCATACGTTGGTCATCCCCTGCTGAAACCTTGGGGTCACTATGGAGGGGGAAGAGACCAAGGGAAAGATAAAGGCGCCACTATAGAGGCCCATATAAAGTTACCCTGCTCAAGACAGCTGAGACTGGCCTTTTCAAGGGGATGACCTTTTGGGCCAGACGGCTGAGCCCTATTGGACAACAGGCCTTGGGCATCTACATATTGTTCCACATTCTCACAGGGGGAGGGGTGATGGGGCTCAGTCCAGTTGAAAAGCCATCTTTGAATGTGATAAACTAGACATCTAAATCAGCATGGACATGGGGACTAATAATAACGGCTTTCTCACAAATCGGTAGAAAAGTACAAAGAAAAAGAACATGTTTGGAAAATAACTATTTTCATATTCTGATCGACAAGCTCTTTTGCAGACGTCAAACATGCGTGGGCTTGGTGTCGCTTTTTCAGCCGTTGCCGCCTGCATCAGAGTTCAAACCAACTCGAGGTGACACTTTTATTTGAAAATTCCCACGTCTCTCTTACATGAAAAAAATGACACTACCTCTCATCACCTTTGGCTGTGTGCCAATAGTCTTTCATGGCTTCCTCCCCATGTCTCCTTTCCCTCTACAGTTGATAAGTAAAATAACTGGATGGATGGCCATCAACATACTTTCATCTGTCATGGTCTATCCGATCAGTGGTTGTGAAGATAAACAAGTTAGTAAAGACTGATGTCCAACTTGAGATCATTGTGTACAAGTAAAGCTCCAATTGACATCAATGCATGATTTACTAGTTACCCTTTAGCATTTGGCCCAAAATGTCTATAGTTTTGTGCTAAAGATATGATGAAAGAGGTACTGTAGCTTCTGATATATGTACTGTGACATGTACCGTACCTGTATGTGGCCACCTCCATGCCCAGAGACATCTTCAGCTGCAGCAGACCCCTACTTTCTGTCAGGAGAGTGTCAATCTGATTTCCCAGCGCCCCCTTCTCCATCTCCAACACGTCCAGATGGGCCTGTGGAACAGGAAAAGGGAAGAGAATTGATTGGAAATGGCATTGATGTTATCCAACCATAGCACATGAACAGGTATTGAAGGCACCTGATTATGGTTCCTGGTCCCATGGCAAGAGCTTATGACCAGCATAGAACATAGAATGTTCAATGTTGTGTTCCCTGCATCTAATGGTTGGGCCCCAGTGTGGATTTTTGACCTTTCTGGACAAATAATGACCTGGAACTAATTCCCAGAGCCCCAGCCTAGGCCGAGTCCAACATGCTGTTTCTGTCCAAACATTTCATTAGCATTTCAAATGAAAGGGAGCACAATATAAGCCTTCTCAGAGATACTGCGTTGGTATGTTTCTACGTCATAGATATCGTCAGACTCATTTGGACAAAAACACCTCGTTTTCCTAAAATTACCATATTGTTCCTGTTTTTATTTTGGGCCATGTCCATTTGAAAAACGTTCTGCTATGACTGACATTTGAAACACTGTTTTACCCTGGTTTGCTCAACTGGAAGCAGCTTTAGCTGTCTAAATTAACTGGCAAGATACACAACGAAGCACATTGTAATTTGTCTTTGGACTGAAATCATTTGAAGGTCCTATATCCCAGACAGCAGTCACATTCAGACAACACACTCAAGATGTTTTAAACAATGCATGATTATTAAAGCATAACTCGATATGGAATTTAATAGTATGGTTAGGAATCTCACTTATATGGCTCAGTTCAGGTTCAGGTGAACAGGAGTTTTAAATAATCTAATTGACACTGTTTTATGATTGAATTGGCAAATGACACTGTTAACAAAGTTATGCGATATTGACATGAATAAACCCACACCCATAAATACGCCCACACCCAAAGACCAGGGTCGGCTACTTTAACTGTTCTTACCTGCAGGTTTTGTATCTCTTGCCTCTGCATGTCTCTCTGTTTGGCCACACTCCTCTCCAGACACTGCCTTCTATCCTGGGCTGATTGCAGCTCATTCTCCAGGGCATGAAGTTTCAGTTGGCTCTCATTCTTCTCTTGGCCCACCTGGGCCAACCGGGTTCTGGCCTGGTTTAGAGACTCGTCCAGGCTGTCCACCTGGCCCTGAAACACCATGGCCGCCTCATGCCACGCCCTGACAGCCATCTGGGAGTACTCCTCACCCAGCTCCTGGAGGCTGGGCAGCTGGGTGCCCGTTTGGGGTGGAGGGGGTGGCAGTGCAGGTCTGACATGGATTAGTGTAGCCTGGAAGCCGGCAACATCTTCCTGGTGGGTTTTTATCTGGAACTGGATTTGTTTCTCTAGCTGGCTCACCTTCTCTCCTAACCAGATCTGAGCCCTCCTCTCCTCCTCCATCTGCTTCCTGCTGTCTGCCAGCTTCTTCTTCACCTCCCCATGGGCGTCCGCCTCCCACTGTCTCTGCAGCCCCAGGACGTAGAGCTCTTCACCCAGGCTCCCTAGCTCCAGCTCCACCCGATCCTTCTCCCTCCAGACTTCCTCTACCTCTTGCCTGGCCAGGCTCAGCTTGTCCTCCAGGCCCATCCGCCCCCCCTGGCCGCTGCCCCTCAGGGCCTGGATCTCCTGGCATAGTAGCTTGTTCTCCTCCTCCAGCAGCCTCACTCGGCCCAGGTAGGTCTCCAGGCGTTGGTTGAGGTTCAGCATCTGGAGCTTGTCGTCAGTCCGGTGGCTGTGGTGGTGTCGGAGGCGGTGGAGCTCCATGTCAGAGAGAGAGGACAGATAGTAATGCTGGTTGAGTAATTCAAATTTCTTTAAGTAAAGAATTCCTCACCCTGGAGCGAGCAGGTTCTGGCAATGTGTGTGAGGTGCTGATTCGGTCTCTCTCGCTCTCTCCCTCTCTCTCCAAGCCTGTGTGTGATGGTCAGAATGTGCTGTGAGGCTGCTTGCCTACTGGAGTGTGACCGCTGGTGAGACACTCTCCTTTCATACTGGAATTAATGCAGGGGCAGGGCAGAGGGGAAGAACGGGGAGGAGGGATGGAGAGGAGGGAAGAGAGGGAGGTGGGAGTGAGCGGTGATGTCATTTGAGGGTTAACTCTAGCTCTGCTGGGAATGTCTTTTTCTTATTCACTGGGAGAAATTCACATTTTGATTGAATGATTTCTGTTATCTCTCTACAAGTACATATTCAGTTATAATTTATGAAATGATGTATTTCTTTAGACCATTTCTTTTTCTGATAAAAAAAAACATATTGTGTGTAATTGTTAGACTACTGAATGTAATATGTAAGGCTAAATGGCATAGCACGAATACAATACTCTAATACGGCACTGTAAATGAAGAGACTTGACAGGAAGCCTAGAGGAAACATTTGTAGTTGGACTAAGACAACTCTGATTGTCACACATGTTTAGAAACTATAGGCCAAATCAATCTAATTGGATAGTTTTTTGATAAAATAATAGTGATGTCCATTTTGACCTCACTACTACCCTCTGGTGACAGTATTTCAACATTGCAGCAGCCCCACGTCCATACAGTATCAAGTCCACTTCCATTCAAACTTGATCTTATGGTTGGGAAAGGGGGGTACTTAATCAATTGTGCATCTGAATGCCAACAACTGAAATGTGTCTTCCGCATTTAACCCAACCCCTCTGGCTTAATAGTGTCCTGAAGATCTATTGCAGACATATGGGAAATGAATTAAAGACAAATGAGAAACACATTACAACATGTTCTGAAGTCTTAGCAAGCCAGGGTATTCCCTTGGACTTGTAATCCAGTCAACCACAATGTGAATTGGCCAACTTCTCAAACTTCTCAAACTTCTCAAGCAACCACTGACAGGAGGATCTTCAGAGGTGTCCTCATGCTAAAACAAGTGAGCATAGAATGAGATACACTATGCACAAAAGTATTTCTGTTTTCCATGCACAGTTGTCTGCCTATTGTTTCCGTACAGTTTTTCATATTGAGTACAGGTGTATTGACAATGGCACGTCAACACGACTTCCTCTTCTCAGTCAGGTGAAATTGTTGTCTGACATGAGTAATGCAAACCAGAGTCTAAGCAGAAGTACTAATACAGGTCCTAATTGGAGCCATCGCCACTCGTGTAGATCAATACTGGGTAAGGTTTCTCTGTACTTGTATCTCTAAGAAACACACTGTTGACAACTAAAGGATGTCAGAAGAGCTGCATTATTCTACAGTGGTTTTCAAGAATCCCATAATTTCTTTGCTGGAAGGTGAGTCTTGGCCTTTCTTTCTCATCTCTTCATCAATGTCACTCACTTTTATTTAATTTCGTTCAGTTTCAAAAAATGTCAATTCCAGACTGAAGACTATAACAATCACAGTTGTTTGTGAATATTCCAAGTAAAGGGCCCATAAATCAAGTGAGCCAGATATGGCTGCTACAGTATGCTGAGTCATGTTCATGTTTTTCTACTCTGCCGTTATGTTTTAATCAAGTACAAATTACATTCTTAACCCATGTCATCTCATGGCAAGAATATGTCACAATAGCAAGAATATATTTGTTGTACTTTACAGGCTCTAGAGAAGTTAAAGCTGTATTTATAATCAATGTTTCAAATATTATATATTATCATATCATTTAGAGAAGTTTCATTTGATTTCTCAGAAATGGTCAGAAGACCACAAGCATATTTCCCAATGATGTACTTTTACAGACAAACTTGGCACCAGAGGTCTGTACTCAACAGATTTAAAAAACAAATACCTGGTTGAAATAAAAATATATTTTCCATATAAATATATTTTTTAAACGGTCTAGTTTACAAACACTATATATACCAAGGTATGTGGACACTTGTTCAAATTAGTGGATTCGGCTATTTCAGCCACACCTGTTGCTGACGGGTGTATAAAATTGAGCACACAGTTATGCAATCTCCATAAACAAACATTGGCAGTAGAATGTACTTACTGAAGAGCTCAGTGACTTTCAACGTGGTACCGTCATAGGATGCCACCTTACCAACAAGTCAGTTTGTCAAATTTCTGTCCTGCTAGAGCTGCCCCGGTCAATTAAGTCCTGTTATTGTGAAGTGGAAACAATGAGGAGCAACAACAGCTCAGCCGTGAAGTGGTAGGCCACACAAGCTCACAGAACGGAACCACCTAGTGATGAAGTGCATACCGTGTAAATATTGCCTGTTCTCGGTTGCAACACTCACTACCGAGTTCCAAATTGCCTCTGGAAGCAACATCAGCACAAGAACTGTTCGTCGGGAGCTTCATGAAATGGGTTTCCATGGCCGAGCAGCGCACACAAGCCTAAGATCACCATGTGCAATGCCACGCGTAGGCTGCAGTGGTGTAATGCTCACTGCTATTGGACTCTTGAGCAGTGGAAACTCGTTCTCTGGAGTGATGAATCATGCTTCCCCATCTGGCGGTCCGATGGACGATTCTGGGTTTGGCGGATGCCAGGAGAACGCTACCTGCCCCAATGCATAGTGCCAACTGTAAAGTTTGGTGGAGGAGGAATAATGGTCTGGGGACGTTTTTCATGGTTCGGATTAGGCACCTTAGTTCCAGTGGAGGGAAATCTTAACACTACGGCATACAATGACATTTTAGACGATTCTGTTCTTTCAACTTTGTGGCAACCTTTTAGGGAAGGTCCTTTCCTGATTTAGCACGACAATGCCCCCATGCACAAAGCAAGGTCCATACAGAAATGGTTTGTCGAGATCGGTGTGGAAGAACTTGACTGGCCTGCATAGAGCCCTGACCTCAACTCATCGAACACCTTTGGAATGAACTGGGACGCCGACTGAGAGCCAGGCCTAATCGCCCAACATCAATGCCCAACCTCACTAATGCTCTTGTGGCTGAATGGAAGTTCCCGCAGCAGTGTTCCAACATCTAGTTTAAAACCTTCCCAGAAGAGTGGAGACTGTTAATACAGCAAAAGTGGGAGCAACTCCATTATTAATGCCCACGACTTTGGAATGAGATGTGTCCACACACTTTTGGTCATGTAGCACATGTGCCTTAATTTTCAATACATTGAATCCATGTACTTGAGGTAAATTAATTAATCCACATACACAGTGTCTCTAATTTATAAAATACAGTACCGGTCAAAAGTTTGGACACACATACTCATTCAATTATTTTAAAAAAAACTATTTTCTACATTGCAGCATAATAGTGAAGACATCAAAACTATGAAATAACACATGGAATCACATAGTAACCACAAAAAGTGTTAAACAAATCCAAATATATTTTATACCTAATATTATTCAAAGTAGCCACCCTTTGCCTTGATGACAGCTTTGCACACTCTTGTCATTCTCTCAACCAGCTTCATGAGGTAGTCACCTGGAATCCATTTCAATTAACAGGTGTACCATGAGGAATGCTTTTCCAACAGTATTGAAGGAGTTCCCACATATGCTGAGCACTTGTTAGCTGCTTTTCCTTCACTCTGAGGTCCCCAAACCATCTCAATTGGGTTGAGGTCGGGTGATTGTGGAGGCCAGGTCATCTGATGCAGCACTCCTTCACTCTCCTTGGTGAAATAGTCCTTACACAGCCTGGAGGTGTGTTTTGTGTCATTGTCCTATTGAAAAATGTATTATTGTCCCACTAAGCGCAAACCATATGGGATGGCGTATCGCTGCAGAATGCTGTGATAGACATGCTTGTTAATTGTGCCTTGAATTCTAAATAAGTCACAGACAGTGTCACCAGCAAAGCACCCCCATACCATCACATCTCCTCCATATATCACTAGCCACTTTAAACAATGCTACCTTATATAATGTACTTACCCTACATTATTAATCTCATATGCATACGTATATACTGTACTCTACATCATCTACTGCATCCTTATGTAATACATGTATCACTAGCCACTTTAACTATGCCACTTTTTTTACTTTGTCTACATACTTATCTCATATGTATATACTGTACTCGATACCATCTACTGTATGCTGCTCTGTACCATCACTTATTCATATATCCTTATGTACATATTCTTTATCCCCTTACACTGTGTATAAGACAGTAGTTTTGGAATTGTTAGTTAGATTACTTGTTGGTTATCACTGCATTGTCGGAACTAGAAGCACAAGCATTTCGCTACACTCACATTAACATCTGCTAACCATGTGTATGTGACAAATAAAATTTGATTTGATTTGATTTTTATTTGATTTGATTTGATACTTCACGATGGGAACCACACATGCGGAGATCATTTATTCACCTACTCTGTCTCTCACAAAGCTACGGCGGTTGGAACCAAAAATCTAAAATTTTGACTAATCTGACCAAAGGACAGATTTCCATCAGTCTAATGTCCATTGCTATTTTTTGGGGGCCAAGCAAGTCTCTTCTTCTTATTGATGTCCTTTAGGAGTGGTTTCTTTGCAGCAATTTGACAGTTGATGTTGAGATGTGTCTGTTACTTGAACTCTGTGAAGCATTTTATTTGGGCTGCAATCTGAGGTGCAGTTAAATGCTGATTTCTGAGTCTGGTAATGCTAATGAATTCTGGCTCTTGATAGACTGTCGTTTCTCTTTGCCTATTTGAGCTATTCTTGCCATAATATGGACTTCTGGTCTTTTACGAAATTGGGCTATCTTCTGTATACCACCCCTACCTTGTCACAACACAACTAGCAACTGCAAGCTAGCTAGCTAAATTGCCAAAAATGTTTCATGCTTTTCAACCTGCCCCCAAATTAACATAATTGGTTCAGAGTTTGTTTAGATATTTCAACCTGCGTGTTGTGATTGCGTTTGGTGTGTGGGACCAAATCAATTTGTGCATGTGCGGTTCGGGCATGGTGTTTTGGTGGAAATGGCACACACAGGGATGAGACGCCATACACCTCGTCCAATTCTCCCTTGTGCCGATAGGGTGAACTTCTGACTGCATAATACAGCCACCATCCGCTGGGATATTGTGCTGTATCGCTACCATCTTTCTACAACACACACACTCCTACTCTAGCCATTACCTGGCAGCATCCCCACTCACACCAGTTTGTGTTTGCCCTCTAGCTGAGGTGTTTCAGGAGGCATATCTGTGTTGTTACTGCTACGAGAACAAACTCTTTGATCTGGGGCAACGATCGGCTCAAACATGAACGGCTTCAGTAGGTTTATTGGCTCCCTAACTAACAATTATGTCATTCTCTGTAATAAACTCATTCTCAGACTTGGAGCTACTCTGTAAATTCAGGCATTTTGGGGAATTCCAAAATACTCTCTCCTGCCAGTGACGCAACAATGCCAATATGGTGATTTACAATTACAGTTAGATGGCATTCTTAATCATAGTGTTTCCATTTCCCTTTAATGATTTTCAAACTCCTCATATATCTTCTTACGAATCTTCTTATGTTTGGTCTGATGTCTGGTGCTAGGCAACCAATTTAGCAAGCTATCTAGCTAGCAATGGCAATCATGTTAGCATATTTCCTACTGAGATGACTGTTCTAAAATATGTACTTTGGTTTAAAATAATCTATACTGAAACTTTAATTTGACGTTTGAGTGGATTAAACATGTTCAATTGCTTATTCTCTCACTGCCCAGAGTTTAAGACAAGGGTTTATCTATCATGGAATTAAGAACAAATCCAATAACTTTATTTTCAAGAATCTAATTTCTTGTAAACTTTTTGCTTAAGGAGAAACATAAGAAATAGTGCAATAACATTTCCAATAACCTTTTTGAGGAATAGCAACTTTGCTTAACTTTCTTTAAGTTAATAATACATTTATTGTTAAGATGACTTTGTGAATCTGGGCCCAGATGACTACCTCATGAAGCTGGTTGAGAGAATGCCAAGAGTGTGCAAAACTGTCATCAAGGCAAAGGGTGGCTACTTTGAAGAATAGGAAAGCAACAGGGACGAGGAGTTTTGACAAAGAAACTGGGGTCTATGAGTAACAAATAGTAACATCTAAGCGTAGGATATGGATGTATCAGTACTTGATTGTTTCAATATTAGGGTATGGGGCATGTCTGGGAAAATGTAGGAAGAAATGGGTTAATATTATTGAATATGTATGTGTCCCCTTTCTCTTCCCCACAGAGAAAAAAGAGGAAGAAACAGTATATGCTGAAGTTAAGGGAAGTGCGGTCACTCAACGGAATCCTGCCACAGCAGGTACATTTGAGAGATACCGAACTGCGGAAGATCTGCGTTATTGTGCAATTAGTCTCTCTAGATATCCGGGTTGCCTCAACAATTAAAAAATGTTTCGCTTTAACATCGTCTGAACGGCAATTTGGCATAGAGGAATTATGTCTCTGCCTGTGGGAGTACCTTATCCGCTTGAATAAAATAAGAAATAGCAACAAAGAAAAAAGCTAAATGTAGATAGATTTCCTCAAATTATCCACCATTTACTGTTCAATTATTAGATTTCATCAAATTATGGAATAACGCTTACCATTAAATGTATACACTGCTAACATGCTAACAATTTGGCTATAATAACATGAATCTTATTTTTGCTATTCCTAGTGGATGAGAGGCCTGCTCTCCACTCTCAACCCTTTCGAGGAGTGGCGGTGTGTTTGGGTGTTCTTTGTGTCCTCTTGGTTTCAGCCATTATAGGCCTCTATGTGTACTGTGAGTATGTGGATCATAACATAATATGGATTGTGGAGTGGTGCAGGATGACATCATAGAGTAAACATGTCCTTCTCTCTCCATAGTCAGCACTGCCCTGTCAGAGCACAACACAAAGTTGGTGAGGGAACTGGAGCAACTAACAGATGTGCGTGCATTCCTACTGGCGGCCAATCAGGACCTTACGAACCTCAACAGCAATCTGAGTACAGCCAATCACATTTTGCAGTGTGATTATAGCAAAGTAAGCACTGCAAACCAACGTTTAGCGGCTGAGAAAGAAGCATTGTCAAGAGAGAGGGATAGACTGAACTGGAATCTTAGGTACATATATCAGTTTGAAAATTTTCCAGTCAATCAATATTGTTCACCAAAGGATGATGTAGGAGGTAAGCCCCCTTCCTGTTGGCCTTGTTTTCGTCATAGTGTACACCACGTGTCAAACTCATCCCACGGAGTGCCAAGTGTCTGCGGGTTTTCGCTCCACCCTTGTACTTGATTGATGATTTAAGGTAACTAATTAGTAAGGAACTCCCCTCACCTGGTTGTCTAGGTCTTAATAGAAGGACAAAACTAAAACCTGAAGACACTCTGCCCTCCACGGAATGAGTTTGACACCCTTAGTGTACACTAAAGACAAACTTTACACTTTCTATCTTACTCTGTAATATTGATAATACGTATGTAGTACAATTACCAACTAATAATTATTACCTGTAATTCTTCATCGTTGCAGAGAGAAAGTGTAACCCTTGTCGAAGTGGTTGGATGTTGTTCCAATCTAGTTGTTACCAGATTTTATACCATTCCAGTCCCTGGAAGACCTGGGAACAAAGCAGAGAGAATTGCAAAAAAAATCATTCTGATCTGCTTGTCATAGGAAGTCAAACGGAACAGGTGGGACAATGCTACAGACTAGAGTTTTGAGGGACAGATGAATTTCACTTTTAAAGTGGATCTCCAAAAAGTGAAATGGGAACTATATTATAATGTGTGACATGTAGATATGAGCTCAAGGTAAACCAGTTGTTACTGAAAAACAAAAGCTCAAAGGTCATTATACTGCTGCTACCTGTTATGCCTTTTGTTATTCTCGCTCATTTGGACCTGATTAGATACATTTATTCGTAACGTTTAGACACTCTCTCCTGAAACTGTGGATTACCATATAAAAAATGTTTTTACTTGTGGTTTTATTCATTTCACATTCAGGAATTCATTCATAACCACACTCAATACTACTTTGATATTCATCATGGATACTGGATCGGTTTGACTGACATAGCTAATGTCAACCAATGGCTCTGGGTTAATGGAAGTCACCAGACTGATGGGTAAGGACCTTTCATGCAATGTAAATACAACAAAGACACATTGTTAAATCATTATTTGACTCAGTCATTTCTTTTCATTCATGGCGGTGTTCTCTTTTCACAGGTTTTGGAAGAGACAAACTGGGGGGGGTAATTGCGTGTTAACTGTCCCAAATAATGCGCCTTTGGCTAATTGGAATGCTGAATCATGTAGCATGCAGAACCGTTGGATCTGTGAGAGTAGAGCCTTACTATGGTCAGATTAAATTGCAGGGACACTCTCTCAAGAGGTATTCTCACATACTGAACTCATATATTATTGCATCTCCACTTGAGAATTACATTGAGTTTTATTCTGATTTAAGGACCCCTGCAACTGTCTGTTGTGGTCAATTCAAATTCACTCAATTCAGGAAGTGATTTTCATTTACAATGGAAAACCTTCATTAGCTGACTTCAATTTGAATTGACCCCAATCTGTTTCTGTTTGTATGTTTTTGAATCGAGGATCTGTCGTAATGTAGCTATAGAGAAGTTTTTTAAAATAATGTTCCGTTTTGACCTTTCATATAAATCAGGCATATTTTCTTTAATGTCAATCATTTCACTTTGACAATAAATGTATGTTCTTCTATTGTCTTACTGTATTATGTTCGTAGTGTTTTAGAATAACATTTGTTTTGGCCTTTTCATAGATCAGAAATCATATCATATTCAGTTTACAAAGCAAAGCAGGACTTGTCTTCCAAGATTGTCTTCTTTCGATTTTGAAAGATCTTACTTAGCATATGAAGTACAAGTTTAATACATGGAGTGGAAGTTTAAAGTTTTTAATGAAATCACTGTTTTATAAACTATACAATACTTCTAAATCAGTAGCTTTAGGCACTTGATTAAATCTGTATTTAAAGCAGCAATCAGGAGTTGAAACCGTAACAAAGTACATCCCGCCCCTGTTTTGGTAAAAAAACAAAAACAAAAGGCTGAGGGATGGGGCTGGAGAAATGTTACCGCTGTCAAATTCATAGAAGGAGCCATGGATGCAATGCCTGACCATCCATGATATCAAAATGATAGTTTTAACAATGCTATGAGGCTATGCAGTGTTTGTTTACATGTATTTTGATGACAAACATTGGAGGAAAACAAGCTTATATTTTTGGTTCTGATGGAGAATCACAGTTGAACGAAGCTCATGAGGCATTTATAAGTTATATTCTTTAAGAGTCCATGGGTACATATCATTCATTTAAGTCCAAAATGGATTCCTCTTTAAGCATCATGCAAATGTGTCACATCAGAGAGTAGTAAGGAAAGCTCATTGAGCAAAAGACGGGCTCCAATCCTTTATTCAGCCCATCAATTATCCAATAAGATGAATTTGATAAGATTACTAAATCTTTTACACAAAATAGTCTCAATCTTTATCAGATAAACTAAAAACCATTGTGTCCATATTTAATTAAATAATTGCAAATGTATATGCAGAGACGGTCTTCTACAAAACAGTAATGTCAATCAAATCATGAATTTCTCCAAGTGACTGACTCAGACACGAATATCAAAAATAAGAAGTCATCCAAGAACCAAGAGGATTCAGCGGAGATAGTGTGTTCTAACGTAGAGAAACCAACCAATCAGAAACTCCGGTGGACTCTCCTCCGAAAAAGAAATTGGATGCAGCAATAGAGGAGAGAGAGATGAAGGGAGAACCGTGGAGGAGGAACCTAAAATAAAAGGTCAAAACAAAAAATGTGAAGAGGACAAGCAGACAGTAGAGGACAGGTAACATGAGTCCATACCTCTAAAAAATAAATCAAATGGAACAAGATTGATGAGGACTTGCCTAAGATTGTTGGAGAGGCAAATAGGTCAGGCATTTAGAAGGTTGTGGTCAGAGCTCCAATGTTCACTTCATCTCAGACACATGAAACCACCATATGAAACACAGTATATTTGAATCTGACATTATTGCAAAACCATGAAAAAAGGATGCTTTGTTTCCTGTCAACAATCTACTTCATAGTGGAATGGATATTAGAAAGAATTTTGTGTGCATCAACTGGTGTTTATATACCGCTTCTTGTACGGTGGTCCTGTATTGTTAATATTCTCAACATGGATGTTTTAAACAATGCCACATCAGATAAAAGGTTGCTAGATATGAGCATAGTAGTGTCCATGTTTATTTGGAATAAACAAATGGCGTAGCTATTTTCTCAGATCCATTTTGACCTCAGTACTACCCTCTGGTGACTGTATTCAACATTGCAACAGCCCCACGTCCATATTGTACTGTAGCAACCCCGCTTCCATTCAACCTCAATAGTGTACTGAAGATCTACTGCATTCATATGGGAAATGACTTAATATCTATTGCAGACAAATTGGAAAACTGTTACATTTTCTGACATCTTAGCAAGTCAGGGAATTTCCTTGAAATAGTAACCAGTCAATGTGGCTCGATCTACTTATTTTTTTAAGAATCAATCAGTGACTGGAGGGTATGGCAAGTCTTCAGAGATATGCTCACCCTAAAACAAGAGAGGAATGAAAGACAATCGTATTTCTGCTTCCCACAGCTATGGAGCTTTCCATATTGAGTAGCACACAGCAATGTTACCATCATGACACGTAAACATACATTCCCCTTTTGAGTCAGACGTGTGAATCTGTACAGTGAAATGTCTGCCTGTGAAGTAACCTCATCGCCAGGCTCAATTGCTACAGTGACAGAGAGCCGGCTGGGTGGAGATTATCTGTGAGTAATTAATGCAGACCAGAGTCAACCCAGAAGTACTTATACAGATCCTATTGGGGATAACAACAGTAGTCGCACTTGTAGAAATAAAGCGTATCGAATCACGCTTCAGACCAGCTTGAAACAAAAAGGGAATCCCAAAACGCCTTCCTCATTCCAGGACACTTCAACAGGTAAATAAATACATTTAAATAAACTGAGAAATAAAGAAAAGGCGCTTAGGAAAGGCGTCCAATGATGAAACATAAGACTGTTTGCTTTAAATGAAACAGATCAATGCAGACAGAGAGCTATTTTTCTTTATTTTCCTGATAGTCACCTGTTGAAAGGTCCTGTAGTAAGGAATGCTTTTTAACAGTAGTCGCACATGTATTTCAGACAATGTTGGTTATGACTGTCTTTTTATCTGAAGGATGCCAGAAGAGCTGCATTACTCTACAGTGGTTTAAAAAAAATAAAAAATGTCTTCACCAAAAGGTGAGTCTTCGCATTTCTTTCTCTCTTCATCTATCTTACTCTCTTATAGTGCATTTCTACCAATTCAGCTCATTCTCACTGCCAGACCTAGCAATAAAACGGTTTTACTTAAATTGCCATGTTTTTAAATGTTCAAATTGATTGATGCTTAAAACAAGCAAGCCGGTTATGGCAGCTATTTATTCCAGATTATTTGAATGTTTTACCAATTCTATGTTGGAGAACATTGATGCCAAATTAATTGTAAATTAAGGTTTAATCAAGTACCTCTGTGTAAAAATGAATGAATAATCTCCCTATCCCACGAAATAAGGGGAAAAGAAGGAACATATGCCATATATTGAAGTAAAGGCAAGGTGCACTCAGTCAACCTGGTCCTGCCACAGCATGTCTTAAATAAGAGCTCAATATCCACCACTTATTGTTCAATTATTTGACTCCTTCGAATAATAGCATACTGTCAGATTCACTAATGAAGCATATTAAAATGTAGCTATAATGCACTCCTATCTTTGCTATTCCTAGTGGAGGAGGGCCCTGCTCCCCACTCTCAAACCTTTGGAGGAGTGGCATTCTGTTTGGGGGTTCTTTGTGTCCTGTTGGTGTCAACCATTTTACCTCTCTGTGTCTACTGTGAGTATGTGCATCATAAAGACATCATAATATGGAATTTGGAGAGGTGCAGGTTGAGTAAACATGTCCTTCTCTCCACAGTCAGCACTGCCCTCTCAGAGCACAACACAAATTTGGTGAGGGAACTGGAGCAGCTAACAGATGAGCATATATCCCTACTGGCAGCCAATCAGGACCTAATGAATCTCTACTGCAAGCTGAGTGTAGCCAATCACATTTTGCAGAGCGATTACATCAAAGTGTCTACTGAAAACCAACAATTGAAGGCAGAGAGGATGAACTTGTCAAGAGACAGGGATGGGCTCAACTGGACTCTTGGGGTCATATTTGAGTTGAAGAATTTCCCAGTTGATAACTACTGCCCATATGAAGATGCCAACACCAAAGGTAAAGTTTCCATCCTTGTTAATATTTCCTCATTCATTTGAATTGTTTCATATGCTGATGGTCTAGAATGTGTCACAATGATACATTGTTACTTTAAATGTCAAAAACACTATGTAGCTGGTCGTAGTGGTCCTCTGTTGCCCAGTTGATAGAGCATGGCAATGCCAGGATAGTGGGTTTGATTCCCAGGACCACTCGTAGAACAAATGTATGCACGCATGACTAAGTCGCTTTTTTTAGCATCTGCTAAATGGTATATATTAATATTATTCTATTACTTTGCATGTTTCATGTTGCACAGATAGAGAGTGCAAACCTTGTCAAGTTGGCTGGGTGCTGTTCCAATCCAGTTGTTACCTGTTTCTGCACATTAAAGTCCCCTTCGGTCACCTTTGGAGGACCTGGCAAGGAAGCAGACAGCACTGCAAAAACAACAATGCCGATTTGGTTGACATAGGCAATCAAGAGGAACAGGTAGGACACTACTACAGGTAAATGCTTTAATAAGGGAGATTCACACAGCCTTTAAAGGGTTGCTCAAGCAATACAAATGTACAAAAAGTAGGAATAGGAACCATATTAAAATGTGATATATAGCTACTGAATGTTCATGGAAACATCCTCATAACATGATGTTCATTAACACTGCTACAACTGTGCTCCTTGTTATACGGTATGAAAGTGGTACTTCCTGTTGTCTCGTTTTGTAGGCTAAGAATGGGCTTCAAATAAGACTTTTCTAACTTTTGGCAATGTGTCGTACTTCTTGAGCATCAAATATTTTGATAAAAGGAATCGGCTATGAGCTAATCAACAACTTAATAGAATTGTGTGTGTGTGTGTGTATATATATATATATATAATACACTGAGTGTACAAAACATTAGGAACACCTTCCAAACATTAAGTTGCGCCTCAATTTGTCAGGGCGTGGACTCTACAAGGTGTTCGAAAGCGTTCAACAGGAATTCTGGCCCCATGTGGACAATGCTTTCCACAGTTGTGTCAAGTTGGCTGGATGTCCTTGGGGTGGTGGACTATTCTTGATAAACACAGGGGGAAAAAACAGCAGCCTTGCCGTCCTTGACACACTCAAACTGGTACACCTGGCACCTACCACCATACCCCCATACCCCATGCAAAGGCACTTCAGAAAATCTTGCCCATTCACCCTCTGAATGGCACACACGGTCCATGTCTCTAGGCCTAAAATCCTTCTTTAACCTGTCTACTCACCTTCATCTACAATGATTAAAGTGTATTTAACAGGTGACATCAATAAAGGATCATAGCTTTTCACCTGGTCAGTCTGTCATGGAAAGAGCACGTGTTCCTAATGTGCAATCAGTGTATTTAATTATGTAAACTTGAAGCCCATTCAAAAAAGTAGGGGACTGACAACAGGAAATACTTTCATACTGTATTATCTTTCATTTGCACCAGATAAGATACATTTAGACAAGTCACACTGCCTCACAAAACTGTGGATTACTGTTAAATGTATCCTGTATTTATTTATATCTACTTGTGGTTTCCTTCATTTCTCATTCAGGAATTCATTCTCAACAACACTCAAGCCTACTATGATGAAGATCATGGGTACTGGATCGGCCTGACTGACATAGCAGAAGACGGTCAATGGCTTTGGGTTGATGGACGTAATCAGAATCTGACTGATGGGTAAGGACATTCCAAAGAAGCATGTTGCCTAAAACAATTCTTCACTAAGGGCTGGATTCAATTGGCACCGCAGAAGATTCACAAAATTTTAAATCAATGTTCCCACGTTTGCAGACTGCATTCATGGTCAACGCTGCATGCCGGCCCAATTGGAAACCATTACCTTTGAATCTTAACGTGGCTCTTCCACGATACAGATTGAATCCAGCCTTAAATCATTGTTTTTTCATTCATTGTAGGATTTCCTTTCACAGGTTTTGGAAGATTCAACCTGTATGGGGTCGCGATTGTGCTTTAACTAACCCAAACAATGCACCTTTGGCTAATTGGAATGCTGCATCATGTGGCCAGAGAAACCGATGGATCTGTGAGAGTAAAGCATTAATATGGTCAGGATAAATTGAGCCACGTTCAGTCAAAAAAAATATTGTATAGCAGTGTATAACAATTCTTAAATAGAACACTTGTGTAGGGCTTTCATAGGTTCCGTTTATTTATTTTTTAATAATTGCTGTTTTATAAGCGATGCAATACTTCTAAATCAGCAGCTTTAATTGTCACTTCATGTAAATGTACCTCAGAGTAGTAAGGAAAGTTATTTGAGCAAAGAAAATGCATTACTGTGCTCAAATGTAGCAACCTCATATCTGATGTTGATATCACATTGTTTAAAACAGCCGTGTTGAGAATATTTAATACAAGACCACCAGACAAGTATAAAAACACCAGTTGACGCTGAAATATATATTTTCTTATAGTCTGTAGCTGAATTTTTCCATACAAATAAATATGTTGACAAGAAACAAAACATCCTTTTTGCATGGTGTTGCAATAATGGCCATTGAGCGTTAATTAGAAATATACTTCACTTCATTAGATGGTTTCATGTGTCTGAGACTTATTAGAGCGCTGACCCAAATCCCTGACCCGTTTCCTCTCCAACTAGTCCTCATCAATCTGGTTGCTGTTGTTTAGCTTTCTTCTATTTTTTTAGAGGTATGGAGTCCGATACATCATGCAACCTGTCCTCTACTGTCTGCTTGTCCTCCTTGCATTTTTTCTTTTGACCTTTTATTTTAGGTTCCTCCTACACAGTTCTCACTTCCTCTATTGCTCCATCCCGTTTCTTTTTCTCTTTTGGAGGAGAGTCCACCAGGTTCCGATTGGTTGGTTTCTCTATCAGAGTGTTCCATCTCCCCAGCCACCATAGCCACCTCTGTTCTTGGAGGACTTCTTCTTGGTAGTAGTGTCTGAGTCAGTCTGTTGCCGAGTGGCACCTTCTCCCTCTGAAGCCTCTTCACAGCCACCTCCGGCTTAACTCCCTATAGAGATGACAGCAGTTTCACACCTCTCCATTTAGATGACAGCTCTCGCCCTCTTCCAACACCTTCCTCTGTTTTGAACGTTTCCTCTTGGTTGGCTGAGCGTTGTCTGTTGTATTATCTTCCACAGAAGATAATAGTCCTTCCTCTACAGGAACCACTGCCACCTCTCCAGTGTTCTCCTTTGAACTTCCCTTTATTTCCATGTTGGTACTTCTGTAGACGACAGCAGAATCAGCATTCTCTTCAGCCACATTCTCACGGGTGTCCTCAGTGACTCTTCCTCTCCCCCCCCGGGTCTCATCCTTCAGTTCATCCTCGGGGATCTGGGCAGCTGGCTGGGTAACGGTGGTGACGCTATCTGGTGTTGCAGCCGCTAGTTGGTTTTTCTTGCCATACTTTGCCATGAACTCTTGCTCCTGCTGCTCCAGTCTGGCTAGCTTGGCACTCATGGTAAGGCCGTATCTGGCTCCTCTGTGGCGAACAGGAATAGGGACAAACAATGTTTAGCTTCCTTATTAAGACGTGCAAGACCAGGTTCAAGCCCTTCACGAACAGCATGCACCAAGATAGAACACACATTCATGTGATTTGTTTATGGTTTATTACAAACTTATTGGTGACAAGCAACTTACTTACTTGTGAGCGGTGCGTCCTCCACAAGCCTTCACCAGGTCAGCGTCAAAGGGAAATAACATTTATTATTTAACCCTGTGAGTACATAAAACCACTGTCGTTAATCTTCACATTGATATGAAAACAAATAACCTTCAAATTTATATTAATCCCTGTATGGTGGTGGATGGTTTTGGGCAGTGCGGTTCTTACTTGGTGGTGCTGGAGAGTTCCAGTCTCTGGTCTTCATCGTCAGAGCTGTACTATCAAGAGGGCTCATTGGCACAGATATGGAAGTGTGTTCCAGTTAGATTTGTTTATCTGTACCTTCACAAAGCATCCATAAAGTTTATCTTCCCAGCATGGCTTTCGTTGGCTGCTGGTTGGAAATCATTCCTTCCTCTTCCTCCTCAACCAACTTCTTCACCTGCACACCATTCTACAACAGAAAGGTGGAGATGTAGCCTAGGCCCAATGTAAGTGTGTGTGTGTGTGTGTGTTAGTGGTAAAATACTCTTTCATTTCACTCACCCCTTCTGAGGACTTATTTCTCCAAATTAGAAGATGTCCCACCCCTCCCTTGCCACATTCACTATGCTAGCCTCACATACCATTCTTCTGCCGACAAAGACCTTTACCTGTGAACAGTAAGTACTGCAGTGAATCTCCTCCTCGTGGACTGCACCAGATTTGCCAGGTCTTGCTGTGAGATGTTACCCCACTCTTCCACCAAGTCACCTGCAAGTTCTCTAGCCCTCACCCTCCCATCCGTTCCAACAGGTCCCAGACGTGCTCAATGGGATTGAGATCCGGGCTCTTCGCTGGCCATGGCAGAACACTAACATTCCTGTCTTGCAGGAAATCACGCACAGAACGAGCAGTATGGCTGGTGGCATTGTCATGCTGAAGGGTCATGTCAGGATGAGCCTGCAGGACGGGTACCACATGAGGGAGGATGACATCGTTCCCTTTAACGCACAGCATTGAGATTGCCTACAATGACGACAAGCTCAGTCCAATGATGCTATGACACACTGGCCCAGACCATGAAGGACCCTCCACCTCGATCCCGCTCCAGAGTACAGGGCTCGGTGTAACGCTCATTCCTTTGACGATAAATGTGAATCCGATCACCACCCCCGAAGAGACAAAACCACGACTCGTCAGTGAAGAGCAATTTTCGCCAGTCCTGTCTGGTCCAGCAACGGTGGGTTTGCGCCCATAGGCGACGTTGTTGCCGGTGATGTCTGGTGAGGACCCGCCTTACAACAGGCCTACAAGCCCTCAGTCCAGCCTCTCTCAGCCTATTGTGGACAGTCTGAGCACTGATAGAGGGATTGTGCGTTCCTGGTGTAACTCGGGCAGTTGTTGTTGCTATCCTATACCTGTCCCGCAGGTGTGATGTTCGGATGTACCGATCCTGTGCAGGTGTTGTTACACGTGGTCTGCCACAGCGAGGACGATCAGCTATCCGTCCTGTCTCCCTGTAGCGCTGTCTTAGGCTTCTCACAGTACGGACATTGCAATTTATTGCCCTGCCCACATCTGCAGTCCTCATGCCTCCTTGCAGCATGCCTAAGGCATGTTCATGCAGATGAGCAGGGACCCTGGCTATCTTTCTTTTGGTGTTTTTCCAGAGTCAGTAGAAAGGCCTCTTTAGTGTCCTAAGTTTTCATAACTGTGACCTTAATTGCCTACCGTCTGTAAGCTGTTTGGGTCTTAATTAATGACCGTTCCAAAGGTGCATGTTCATTAATTGTTTATGGTTCAATGAACAAGCATGGGAAATCATGTTTAAATCCTTTCAAATTATCTTTGAAAGACAGGGTCCTGAAAAAGGGACATCTCTTTTTTTGCTGAGTTTATTTAGTGGAATTACATATCCTTTAACCTCAGATTGGTGATGTTAGTATAAAAGAATATAGTCATCACGAAGACAAGATTGATTACTTAAAACCAGATCAATATATTTGGTTTTGTACACACGTGCTGGGATGCGCAGAACGCGGCGTTAATGAAATGGCACGAAAAATTTTGGGTCAGTCTCTCTATAATAAAGTTTCTAGCCACACCAATGGATTTGACAATCAAACTATCACTTAAATATCAGCCAACCGTCATCACTGTTGATGTCCTATGGGTCGTGATAACTTAAACAAATCACAACATTTGGGTTAACAGAAAGTAGTTTGTTCTCTTTTTTTGTGATGCAGCTTCCGGAAATCAACGTCCGACATTCCAAAATATAGATATCAGCCTTCTACAAGTTCTCATCTAACCAACCATATACAGGTTATTCCAAGATTCTGTGTGGCCTTTGAATAGTGTTAGTTTAAACAGCGCTACACTCCAAACGTTTGCCCCCTGTTCAACACTTGTTTACCCCCTGTTCAACAATTGTAGCTAGCAGTCACCTACAACATTGTCCTCAGTGATGTACACATTATTCCATGTGGTTTTCGATATGAGTGATTGACAAATGTGTTGGGTTTCTTTTTCTGTTTAGGCAAACCTCAAATCAAAATGAATCACCCCAATGTAGCCCACTGTCTTCTACAGGTGATGTAAAAATATCTCCAGTGTTTTTAGTTTCAACAGGGCGTACCCGATTTCCCCCCCGAATCGATATCAATGATTTATTGCCACCAGTCAAAACAGGGTTTTTGGTGCATAACAAAATACAAGTAATATGATTACTAATTGTTGCACATGTATGATAGTACATTTTATGTTTAGGTTTTCAAGATACACGGTTTCTGCATATTGGGTATTGTTTTGGACACGTTAAAACTGTTTTGACATTGGGCTATTTATCCAAATGGCTTGTGGAAAGGAAGCAGTAACAGCATCATTTAACAAGTTTTAGGAATATAAATTTAACTTTCAACATTAAATTCCAATGGTATTGTACTTAAATCTGGTTAAAAAAAAACTGCTGAATGAGTCCAAAAATGTGCTGTGATGGATTTAAATCACCAAAATCGCCCTGCCTACTAAGTTCAAGCTGACATATGTATAACGTTACACTTGATATATTATCATTGCTACTGTTATTTTCACTGTTGTTTTTATTTCTTTACTTACCTATTGTTCACCTAATACATTTTTTTAACTTAGAAATTACACTGTAAGTAAGCATTTCACTGTAAGGTTGTATTTGGCACACGTGACAAATAAACTTTGATTTGAGAAACTCCTGTCCGTAATCGATGTTCATTAGCTAACAGATTGTCTATCATTAATTGACTATACTGTTACTAAATACAATTCTTGAAAATCTAACATTAACGTTACCTTGTACCCAGCCACGACGCAGTAGTTGTTACCGAGTCTAGTTGATAGGTATTCGACTAGCCGGACTGTTCCCCGGACTCCATGTGTAGGGATTTGTACAATGCACAAACAAGGCTATTGAACCTGACATTGGTGTCTGTCTTTATTCCTTTATCCAACATGTCATACTGAAACAGTAGTTGTTGCTCTGCAAACTTCAGTCCACGGCTCCTTCCCCTAACAGTCTCTGCCATTTACTTCCGAAGAAATGAACATACAATTATGTATTAATTAGATAGTTGAACAGTAATGCACAAAGAATACACTATTTCCTCAAATATAATACACAAATTCCCGTTTGGAAGTCTGCAATAACAAAAAAAAACAAAAATACTGCTCAGACAAAGTTCAGTTTGGGTTTAGCTAATCTAACAATAGTAACGTTAGCTAGGAAGTTTTAAGAGAACATTTACACTTGAATGCAAGTCATTAACGTTACTGTGCTAATAAGGGCTGGAAATGAAATCATAAACAACGACCGGAGTAATGGAACTAATTACTTTCACCTCGTCTGGTTATCTAGACTCACATCGTTGTTCAAAAGAGATACACAAAAACGTTTTCACAGTTCTATTGAAACCATGAGATAAATTCAGCACGCTGACACGACACCGGAAAATACTAAACTTCTTGTTCTTCTTCGACGAGGTTTAACGGCAGTTGGCATCCAATAAATGTTCCATTACCGCCACCTACGAGACTGGAGTATAACTAACTCCCTTGTACTTTGCTTGTAAATTCAAAATAAAAACAAATCACCAAATACCCTACCATCTAACCCTACACTCACCACCCTACTCCACTATTTAAATATATCTAGGCTACTTCAGGCCAACAGCCTGAAAGGACAGGTCACCACCACTCAATACACCCTGTAACCCTTCTGACATTAAGTCTCTTACACCTAAATATCTCTCTGTAGCATCCACCACAACTTTTCTGCGACTTACATTCCATCCCTGCAGTACAGTTGAAAATCATTGCTATAAATGCAAAAACTCCAATCTGACTGAAGCATACAGTAACTGTCGAAAGATTGAACACACCTACTCATGCAAGGGTTTTTAGTTTTACTATTTTCTACATAATAATGGTGTCAGGTAACCTAGTGGTTAGAGTGTTGGACTAGTAACCGAAAGGTTGCAGGATCAAATCACTGAGCTGACAAGGTAAAAATCTGTCGTTCTGCCCCTGAACAAGGCAGTTAACCCACTGTTCCAAGGCCATCATTAAAAATAAGAATTTGTTCTTAACTGACGTGCCTAGTTAAATAAAGGTAAAATAAAAACATCAAAGCTATGAACACATATGGAATCATGTAGTAACCAAAAAAGTGTTAAACAAATCTAAATATATTTTATCTTAAACAGCTTCACCTGGAATGCTTTTCCAACAGTCTTGAAGGAGTTCCCACATATGCTGAGCACTTGTTGGATGCTTTTTCTTCACTCTGCGGTCCAACTCATCCCAAACCATCTCAACTGGGTTGAGGTCGGGTGATAGTGGAGGCCAGGTTATCTGATGCAGCACTCCATCACTCTCCTTCTTTGTGGTCAAATAGTCCTTACACAGCCTGGAGGTGTGTTTTGGGTCATTGTCCTGTTGAAAAGCAAATTATAGTGGGACTAAGCGCAAACCAGATGGGTTGGTGTATTGCTGCAGAATACTGTGGTAGCCAAGCTGTTTAAGTGTGTCTTGAATTCTGAATAAATCACAGACAGTGTCACGAGCAAAGCACTCCCACACCATCACACCACCTCCTCTATGCTTCACGGTGGAAACCACACATGCGGAGATCATCCGTTCACCTACTCTGCATCTCACAAAGACATGGCGGTTGGAACCAAAAAGTCAAATTTGAATTAATCAGAACAAAGGACAGATTTCCACCGGTCTAATGTCCATTGCTCGTGTTTCTTGGCCCAAGCAAGTCTTTTCTTCTTATTGGTGTCCTTTAGTAGTGGTTTCTTTGCAGCAATTTGATCATGAAGGCCGGATTCACGCATTCTCCTCTGAACAGTTGATGTTGAGATGTGTCTGTTACTTGAACCCTGTGAAGCATTTATTTGGGCTGCAATCTGAGGTGCAGTTAATTGCCGATTTCTCAGTCTGGTAATGCTAATGACGTCCTCTGCAGCAGAGGTAACTCTGGGTCTTCCTTCCCTCTGACGGTCCTCATGAGAGACAGTTTTTCACAGTTTCTTAGTAGTTTCTGCGACTGCACTTGAAGAAACGTTCAAAGTTCTTGACATTTTCTGCATTGACTGACCCTCATGTCTTAAAGTAATGATGGACTGTCATTTCTCTTTGCTTATTTGAGCTGTTCTTGCCATAATATGGACTTGGTATTTTACCAAATTAGGCTATCTACTGTATACCACCCCTATCTTGTCACAACACAACTGATTGGCTCAAACGCATTAAAGGAGGAAAGAAATTCCACATATTCGCTTTTAACAAGGCACAACTGTTAAAGTTAAAACCCCTCTGGGATATGTGGGAACTAGCGTTCCACCTGGCCAAAAGCCAGAGCGCCAAATTCAAATAAATTACTATAAAAATCAAACTTTCATGAAATCACACATGTAAGAAAAAAAAAGAAAAAAGAAAAAACGTAAGACACCAAATTAAAGCTACACGTGTTGTGAATCCAGGCAAAATGTCAGATTTCAAAAAGGCTTTTCGGCGAAAGCAAACAATGCTATTATCTGAGAGTAGCACCTCCGTAAACAAAGAGAGAAAACATATTTCAACCCTGCAGGCGCGACACAAAACGCAGAAAGAAAAATATAAATCATGCCTTAGCTTTGACGAGCTTCTTCTGTTGGCACTCCAATGTCCCATAAACATCACAAATGGTCCTTTTGTTCGATTATTTCCGGCGATATATATCCCAAATTTATTTATTTGGCGTGTTTGATCCAGAAAAACACTGGTTCCAACTTGTGCAACGTGACGACAAAATATCTCAAAAGTTACATGTAAACTGTGCCAAAACATTTCAAACTACTTTTGTAATACAACTTTAGGTATTTTCTAAAGTAAATAATCGATCAAATTGAAGACGGGATGATCTGTGTTCAACACAGGAAGAAAACAAACTGACGCTACCTTTCTGGTCACACTTGAAGTGACCCTCGTTTTGAACAGGACTACTTCTTCATTACACAAAGGAAAAACCTCAACCAATTTCTAAAGACTGGTGACATCCAGTGGAAGTGGTAGGAACTGCAAGAAGGTCACTTAAAAATCTGGATTCCCAATGAAAACCCATTGAAAAGAAAGTGACCTAAAAAACAACAACATCTGAATGGTTTTTCCTCAGTGTTTCACCTGCTACATAAGTTCTGTTATACTCACAGACATGATTCAAACAGTTCTAGAAACTTCAGAGTTTATATCTTATCTTCTGGGGATGAGTAGCAGGCAATTGAATTTGGGCATGCATTTGATCTGGATATGAATATACTGCCCCCTGTCACCAAGAAGTTAATTGAAATGCAAACCAGGTGACTACCTCATGAAGCTGGTTGAGAGAATGCCAAGAGTGTGAAAAGCTGTCATCAAGGCAAAGGGTGGCTATTTTGAAGAATCTCAAATATATTTGTTTAACACTTTTTTGGTTACTACATGATTCCATATGTGTTATTTCATAGTTTTGATGTCTTCACTATTATTCTACAATGTATAAAATAGTAAAAATAAAGAAAATTAGTAGGAATGAGTAGGTGTATCCAAACTATTGACTGGTAGTGTTTATCACTTGTTGGCCTATCCCTCTGTACTGGTACAGATCTACTACAGTACTCACACCACTCCTCTCAAAGTCCCTCCCCCTTGACCCATCTTCCTCTACTTTCTTCACTGCCTCAGCATATGATAACTTCTACACTCTAGCCCTGAAAACCTCAACCTGCCTCTTTCGCACTGCACATTTCTGATCCACAGTCCCATGGGCACCCCTACAATTAACACATATCCTGTGGTGTAAAGTACTTAAGTAAAAATACTTGAAAGTACTACTTAAGTTTTTCAGGGTATCTGTACTTTACTTTGCTATTTTTGACAACTTTTACTTCACTACATTCCTAAAGATTAAAAAAAAACTTTTTACTCCATACATTTTCCCTGACACCCAAAAGTACTCGTTACATTTTGATTGCTTAGCAGGACAGGAAAATGGTCCAATTTACACACTTGCCAAGAGAACATCCCGGGTCACCCTACTGCCTCTGATCTGGCGGACTCACTAAACACACATGCTTCGTCTGTAAATTATGTCAGTGTTGGGAGTGTGCCACTGGCTATCCGTACATTAAAATAACAAGAAAATGGTGCCGCCTGGTTTGCTTAATATAAGGACTTTTACATTTTAATTTACCTTTTGATACTTATGTATATGTTAGCAATTACATTTACTTTTGATAGTTAAGTATATTTAAAACCAAAATAACTTTAGACTTTTATTCAAGTAGTATTTTACTGAGTGACTTTCATTTTTACTTGAGTAAGTTTCTATTAAAAGGTATCTTTATTTGTACTCAAGTATGACAATTTGTTACTTTTTCCACCATTGCACATATCCCTACTTTCCCCAATGCTACACATTCCTTTGTCTTATGCCCTTATGCACACTTCTCACACCTAGGAACCTCCCTCCTACACACTGCTGCCACCTGTCCAAAGGCTTGACACGTGTAACAACGTAAGGCACAAAAGCTCATACGGGATAACTAACATCACTTTGTCGGGCAAAGACTCAACATCAAAACTCAAAAGAACAGACAACGACTTCTGTTTCACCACTCATGCCACCCTGTCTGCGTTGCACCAAGTGACTAAACACTGTGGTGTATTCTTTACGTTTCTGAAACAGAAGCAAACAGAACGCAACAGGGAGAGACCTAGCGGAATTTGTCCAATAGTAACTCTCGTTTGGACCACAGGAGGTTGGTGGCAAGTTGGTGGCACATTAATTGGGGAGGACGGTCTCGTGGTAATGGCTGGAGTGGAATTAGTGGAAAGGTATCAAATAAATCAAACACATGGTTTCCATATGCTTGATGCAATTCCATTTACTTCGTTCCTGACATTATTATGAGCCATCCTCCCATCAGCAGCCTCCACTGGTTTGGACTAATGATTACACCCCAATGTGCAGAATCGGCAACATTCTGAACTTGTTTCCAGTTTTAGTTGATTAGAAGTGGTTTTGAACATGCAAATAATCATTATTTAATTGGTAAATTTAGTACTTGTCAGCCAAACTGAACAGAGAATGTATTGCATTGCCATTCCAATACCAACCCTTACCCAATACATATGTGAAACTCACAGAAGGCTGCTGAGGGGAAGACGGCTCATAACAAAGCCTGGAACGGAGCTAATGTAATGGCATCAAACACATGGAAAACATGTGTTGGATGCATTTGATACCATTACACCTATTCCGTTCCAGTCCTTACCACAAGGCCATCCTCCCCAATTAAGATTCCACAAACCTCCTGTTTTGAAACTACAGTCATTTGAAATGAATGTACCCTATATCCTTCCGACAGTGGACTCTTGATTAGCCTGTCACAGTTCTGACAGTGGGCCTACCTGCCCCCTTGTTCTTGCAAACCTGCTTCCTAGGGCCCCAATGGAGAAACCCCATGTTAGGGCCCCAGAGAATATTGCATTGTGATAATGTTTTCCTCAACAGCTGTTTTCCCAACATTTCCAACTTATACCCTCGGCAGATCATGGAACTTCTTTAATTGGTCTAGCTGCTCGCCATTAATGGAGGGTTTCTTGGCCGCTGAGAGGAGTTCCGTTCCCTTCCATGATTTCCTCCAACATTGCCGCCAGTTACTTCCTGCCGAGTTTATAAAAATGTTGCATGTTTCTTATAATTAATGGAGCCTATGGGAAGACATTGTAATTGTTTTACTTATCATGCTTTGAAAATGTCAATGATTTATAATTAATATCATATTTATCACAATATTTTAAAGCAGCAGCTTGCCACATGAGTAAGTCTTTCATAACCCACAAGGGGTCATATGAGATAGAGAGAGAGAGAGAGAGAGAGAGAGAGAGAGAGAGAGAGAGAGAGAGAGAGAGAGAGAGAGAGAGAGAGAGAGAGAGAGAGAGAGAGAGAGAGAGAGCAATCTGAAAATCAACAGATGGGCCATGATCAAGTACATCTTTACATAATATGTCATTTGTCTTATTCCATGAATTTCTGCATGACATGAGCTCAATTGATTTTAATTTAGCTTTTGAGTTTGTGTAGAGACATAGGTTACAGTTCCATTCTAACTGTGTCCCCTGGCTCAATTAGTGCACTTCCGGCAGGTGGACATGATTAGTTCCATCCTACAGGAGTCCACTCAGGCTTTGCCTCATAGGGCCCTGGTTGGGCACTCCAGCCTACAGGAAACCATTTTATTTCTTCCTTGGGCTCTTGGTTTCCTCACGACAAGGATGTGTGCACCATTAACCCACCATGCTGTGCTGTTTATCTGTGTGAACACTCGGCGGTAGGAAAAACCCACGTCCTGAAGTCCCCAGTTATCATCACCAGCCTACTGTTTACCAGGAGACTCTTCTCTTGCTGCCGTACAGTCCCTATATACCACCCAGACACACGGTTAGCACAGCAGTCGCAACATATATTGTGAGCCAGAAATACCCAATGTCAATAAAACGTGTGTCCACTGTCTGGTCATGTTTAACATTCCTGTCCTGAAACTCAGTGCCCTACTGAGGAGGGGAAAACCCCAAGGGGAAAGAAAGAAGAGGAAAATAAGGTATAATGTGCAGTATGCATATTGTCATTTTTCAACAGGAGTACATTTACATGACTAAACCTTTACAACACCAGGCCTACTATGTTGAATTATTGGTTCTGTACAGTGGTGAAAAATGATTTAAAGATGCCTTCATCAAACACTGCGTCTACATGATATCACGGATGTACTCGGTCTGTCCTCCATATGAGCCAGTCGTAGCAAACTGATGTTCTGTCTACCTAGCATGCAATGAGTTATTTAGTTTCCCATCGAGTATTCATTGCCGATTGGTCCTTACTTACAATCTGAACCACAAATTCTTGATCATATCTCCTCATCCACTTCTTCAGATCTTAAAACTACTCTACAGTAATGAATAGCGATCATGTATGACAAAGAATTGAATAAAACTCCAATGTGCACTTTGAAGTGATCACCTGCTGTATTAGTTCAATACCACCGAAAATGTACTAACCATATACTTTAGGCCTTCAACAAGATAATAAATCAATTTGCCAATTTCGTTTTTGTTTATTGTGAAAAGTCTAATTGCAATCAAATGTTTACTATTCTATACTTGTATCTCTCTTTCTCTTTCTCTTTCTCTTTCTCTTTCTCTTTCTCTCTCTCTCTCTCTCTCTCTCTCTCTCTCTCTCTCTCTCTCTCTCTCTCTCTCTCTCTCTCTCTCTCTCTCTCTCTCTCTCTCTCTCTCTCTCTCTCTTCTCTCGTTCTTCTTTCCTGTCACAGTTTTTCAATTCGCTACTTGCCTCTCCTCTCAATCCACGATCTGCGACGACAGACCCTCCCCCGATGGATGCGGCTGAAACCAATGCACTGAAGTTGTGAAGTTATGCTACTGCTCTTTCTTCACTGACTTCATCTGGAACTCATTTTGCACCGCTGAAAATTTGTTATAATATCTTGAGGTAGCCTACTTTGAGATCGCAAATACAGTGGATTAACAACAAATGATTTTCACCCAGGTGAGTACAGAAAACATATGCGTTTAGAAAACAAACGATAAAGTCTCTATTGTAAAACCAAGATTATGATTATGCCTGATTATTTGCATATTATTCAAACTGTAGCGGTCATATTTAGATCTGTATGATTTTTAAAATTCTCTCCCATACTGTTGTCTTGCTTTTTTCACTGAAGTACAGCACATACAGTAATAACACGTGAATACTGAACATTTGTATTTGGAGTGCCGATTTTGTGAGTATTTCTTGTCATTAATGTTTGCTGGGACATAGCCATATCCTCAGTCTTCATAACTAAACCGGGTCAATTCATATTTTGTTAAAAGGATTAGCCTATAGTCTTGATATGCAATGCATGATCTGACTATCATAGAGTGCCATCTTAATGGGTATTGTTTGATCAGGCTTGCAGTTGATTGGTTTAGCGTTCAAGTTGTTTCAAAGAGGGTGCCACTTTTCATTTTATTAAGTGCCTCTGGGGTATTCCAAGATCTTAATTGACCTTGAGGCCTATGTTGTGGCAAGGCAAGAGTCATGACTAATGGCAATGAAACGTGGAGATGAGGTGGTTGTCACTTCTAGCAGTGTGCGACACATTGTGACACGGCCTGAGTGACTGAGTCAACTAACCTTCAACTCTTCCATGTGTAGTCTGTCAAGTTGGAAACATACCAAATAGGACAATCATAGGGCAACGAAACGTGGACATGGATCTGGCGGATCTGTCTCACCCAGTGGCTTTCATATCTATGTGGAGCACATTTCCTCTTTGGATGACACATATAAAGTTGAAGTCGTAAGTTTACATACACTTAGGTTGGAGTCATTAAAACTCGTTTTTCAACCACTCCACAAATTTCTTGTTAGCAAACTATAGTTTTGGCAAGTTGGTTAGGACATCTACTTTGTGCATGGCACAAGTAATGTTTCCAACAATTGTTTACAGACAGATTATTTATCTTATAATTCACTGAATTACAATTCCAGTGGGTCAGAAGTTTACATACACTAAGTTGACTGTGCCTTTAAACAGCTTGGAAAATTCCAGAAAAAGATGTCATGGTTTTAGAAGCTTCTGATAGGCTAATTGACATCATTTGAGTCTATTGGAGGCGTACCTGTGGATGTATTTCAAGGCCTACCTTCAAACTCAGTGCCTCTTTGCTTGACATCACAGGAAAATCAAAAGAAATTGGCCAAGTCCTTAAACCTCCACAAGTCTGGTTCATCCTTGGGAGCAATTTCCAAATGCCTGAAGGTACCACATTCATCTGTACAAACAATAGTACGCAAGTATAAACACCATGGGACCACGCGGACGTCATACGAGTCCTATATTGACATAACCTGAAAAGCCGTTCAGCAAGGAAGAAGCCACTGCTCCAAAACAGCCATAAAAAAGCCAGACTACGGTTTGCAACAGCACATGGGGACAAAGAACATCCTTTTTGGATAAATGTCCTTTGGTCTGATGAAATAAAAATATTGCTGTTTGGCCATAATGCCCATCATTATGTTTGGAGGAAAAAGGGCGACGCCTGCAAGCTGAAGAACACCATCCCAATCGTGAAGCACGGGGGTGGCAGCATCATGTTGTGGGGGTGCTTTGCTGCAGGAGGGACTGATGCACTTCACAAAATAGATGGCATCATGAGGGAGAAAAATTATGTGGATATATTGAAGCAACATCTAAAGACATCAGTCAGGAAGTTAAAGCTTGGTTGCAAATGGGTCTTCCAAACGGACAATGACCCCAAGCAAATTTGAAAGCATAGTTGTGGAAAAATGGCTTAAGGACAACAAAGTCAAGGTATTGGAGTGGCCATCACAAAGACCTGACCTCAATCCTCTAGAAAATTTGTGGGCAGACCTGAAAAAGCGTGTGTGAGCAAGGAGGCTTACAAACCTGGCTCAGTTACACCATCTCTGTCAAGAGGAATGGGCCAATATTCACCCAACTTATTGAGGGAAGCTTGTGGAAGACTACCCAAAACATTTGACCCAAGTTAAACAAGTTAAAGCCAATGCTACCAAATACAAATTGAGTGTATGTAAATTTCTGACCAACTGGGAATGTGATGAAAGAAATAAAAGCTGAAATAAATCATTCTCTCTACTATTATTCTGACATTTCACATTATTAAAATAAGTGGTGCTCCTAACTGACCTAAAACAGGGAATTTTTATTTGGATTAAATGTCAGGAATTGTGGAAAAACTGTGTTTAAATGTAATTGGCTAAGGTGTATGTAAACTTCTGACTTCAACTGTACTCTTTGTATGGCTATTTCTTATTGCTATAAAGGTAAGCTATATGTCTTTGTTTTTCACCCAGCTTTACCTTAGGACTGCGAACTGGCCTAAAATCCTCCAGTGTAGTACCCAAAGAGATCTTGTGAATGGAGGCTCTTGGGAGAACCTGGCGCTGTTGCACATAGAAACACATGAACACTCAACACCTGGAAATGAAAGATAGGACATGTGATTTACACAGTAAGCCGCTGCCACCTGGACCTGACAGCACCTAAACTCCCATCTACTGTGCTCTTTAAGACAGCTCACCAAAATCCTCAGGAAAACACATTGATATTTGTCTGTAGTATGCTGACCTCTTTACAATTTTAGATACCCACTGGGCACAGACGTCAATTCAACATCTATTCCACGTTGGTTCAATACCATTTCATAGAATTGTTATTTGATTATTTTTACATTTTTAATTTCACCTTCATTTAACCAGGTAGGCTAGTTGAGAACAAGTTCTCATTTACAACTGCGACCTGGCCAAGAAAAAGCATAGCAGTGTGAACAGACAACAACACAGAGTTACACATGGAGTAAACAATAAACAAGTCAATAACACAGTAGAAAGAAAAAAGGAGTCTATATACATTGTGTGCAAAAGGCATGAGGAGGTAGGCGGATAGTTACAATTTTGCAGATTAACACTGGAGTGATAAACGATCAGATGGTCATGTGCAGGTAGAGATACTGGTGTGTAAAAGAGCAGAAAAGTAAATAAATATAAACAGTATGGGGATGAGGTAGGTAAATTGGGTGGGCTATTTACCGATGGACTATGTACAGCTGCAGCGATCGGTTAGCTGCTCAGATAGCAGATGTTTGACGTGGAAACATAATGAATTCAACCAGCGTGTGCCCAGTGGATAAATCGAGATTCCGTGTGGATTTTTCTGTCTGATGTCCATACATACTGCTCTGCATATTTACAGTACACCTCTTGGATACGTGTCTGTTTGTCTACAGACTGTTACTGACATCAGTCAGTACTGTATGAAGATTTGGTGATCTCTTTTCTGTCTGTGGTCTAACTACAGATTCCTCTCTTCAATCAAACAGCTGGAGTTTCTCCATTGCTCTCCTCAGACTGGCCTTCTATGACCATCTGTTTCTCCATCCAAGAGGTGAAGTATGGAGGTCTGGTGAGCCATCGGATATGTTTTGATTTGGGATGACACTGGCCAGACACACCAGAGCCGAGGTAGAAATAGGACGAGTAGAGATGAGGTAGTTACAGAATATTTACTTCACGTTAATTTGATCTTCCAAATGGCAGAAACCCTCTGTTTGTAAAAGTTTATTTTAACACCACAGAGTACACTGGGTCTCTATGTGTTTTCTTTTGAAAGCTAGGGCTTTTCATGAAAGGTTTATACCAGGCCACACACCATTTGTGTGTTGTTATTGAGTTGAGATTGTAGTTGTGGATCCTTGCTTGTTTTTTATCCAAACATGTCACTTTATGGACTCAAAACATTGTTTATATAGAAGGTGGATTAATGGTTGTACTGTACAGAGGGCCCGGGAGGTTCTTACAAGGTTTTTTGACATCGTAGTCTGGCAGATTTAATGTTGTCAAATCTACACAGCAAACTCCCAGTTGATTCATAAACCTCCCAAGGATTTCTTTCCCTGCCAAAGTGATTGTCAATATTAAAATTAGTACTCGACTTGATTTGATGATTGGTCAATCTTGTCTTTTCAGTCTTTTGTGCAGATAAATCATCGTAATGGAAAACAGCAAAAAGCAATGGCACGTTCAAAAGAAGGTAACAGAGATGTAATATTCCTACGACATGATTGTATAAGTTTCAACTCCATATGCTCTGCAGCCGTGCAGATCATTTGGAGCAGATACGACTGCAGCCATGCAAGATGTGGTTTTGGACCAGTTTTGCTGTGGAACATGGACAGTTACTATAGGCTCTGGCTCAAATAAACTTTCATAAAGAACAGTTGGATAGAGGATCGGGGGGGAGGGGACTGGAAATGGCTAATGGAGTGACCACAGAGGACTTGTACTGTGGTGAGTGTCTTTGAAGCTGCTTGTGTTGTTGGTTGGTTGGGTGGGTGGGTGATGTTGGGTAGGGAGGGTGGTATTGTGGAGGAGGTGGTGGAGACGTGTAATTAAGATTTGGGGGCCTGTTCTGGTGCCTCTCGTTTCATGTCTATAGAGGAAGGCTGTAGCAAACAGAAACCTGAGCTGTGGAGGGAGGAAATGTATTCCCTTTAACGTCTCATTGCTTTCTCAAGTCGTCTTGAGAAAATGGCTGTGCTTTTTCCACTCTTCGTTTCTTTCAGCAGCTGGTGTGAGGTCATTTATGTAAATGGAGCAAGAGCCATTTATTTTCTCAACTGTTGGATAATAGGTCATATTTATAATATAATGTGAAATCTGAATGCTAAAATAAAGAACTGTTATGTCATGCTTGGCACCCCAGTGACATGAATAGGTAGAGCCCCACTTGATGTTTTTCCCAGATCCTGACCTACAGCCAACCCAGTCGTCCACCAGCTGTGTGGAGCAGTGACTCCATGGCTCTCCATCATGCATTTTATGAGATCCCCTCCGCTCACAAACATTTCCATTATTCAGGTCAGGTAATAAAAGGGAGAGTTAGTCACAGAGAAATGCAGAATGAGAGAGTATCCCTCGTCAACATCACCATTATTCAAAATAACAGACTATGTTAGCGTCCCAGTGGATTTGCTCTTAGAAATTCTGGATACAGCAATGCCAGGATGGGTATGATGGTGTTGGTAGAGGATCGTTTTTGTTTTACCCGCCAGAATCCCTCCTCAGATGTGTTTACTTGTCAGAGGAAGGGAAGGTTGGAATGCAGACCTGGGTTTACAGGCAAGATGTTTCCTATCTGCTTCCTATTGTTTGTCCTAGTTCTGTCGTCTCCCTGCGCTCCACAGCGATGAGCGAGGGAAAGAGCTATGAGAATGTGGACTTGTGGGGGTTTGGGAGACTGGGGATGTTTTAACTTCATTTTCTTTTTGCACCCTGGCAGATAAACAGAGCAGAACAAACAAACTATTTGCGTGAAGAGACAGCTTGGCCCCTGTGTTTTATAAGAGGTGAGCGAGCACATGAGTTAGTAGAGTCCATATTGAGCCATCTTTTTTTTAAATGATAGAATGACCTACAGTGCCTTGCGAAAGTTTTCGGTCCCCTTGAACTTTACAACCTTTTGCCACATTTCAGGCTTCAAACATAAAGATATAAAACTATATTTTTTGTGAAGAATCAACAACAAGTGGGACACAATCATGAAGTGGAACGCAATTTATTGGATAATTCAAACTTTTTTAACAAATCAAAAACTGAAAAATTGGGCGTGCAAAATTATTCAGCCCCTTTACTTTCAGTGCAGCAAACTCTCTCCAGAAGTTCAGTGAGGATCTCTGAATGATCCAATGTTGACCTAAATGACTAATGATGATAAATACAATCCACCCGTGTGTAATCAAGTCTCCGTATAAATGCACCTGCACTGTGATAGTCTCAGTCTCCGTTAAAAGCGGCGCATAGAGCATCATGAAGAACAAGGAACACACCAGGCAGGTCTGAGATACTGTTGTGAAGAAGTTTAAAGCCGGATTTGGAGACAAAAAGATTTCCCAAGCTTTAAACATCCCAAGGAGCACTGTGCAAGCGATAATATTGAAATGGAAGGAGTATCAGACCACTGCAAATCTACCAAGACCTGGCCGTCCCTCTAAACTTTCAGCTCATACAAGGAGAAGACTGATCAGAGATGCAGCCAAGAGGCCCATGATCACTCTGGATGAACTGCAGAGATCTACAGCTGAGGTGGGAGACTCTGTCCATAGGACAACAATAAGTTGTATATTGCACAAATCTGGCCTTTATGGAAGAGTGGCAAGAAGAAAGCCATTTCTTAAAGATATCCATAAAAAGTGTCGTTTAAAGTTTGCCACAAGCCACCTGGGAGACACACCAAACATGTGGAAGAAGGTGCTCTGGTCAGATGAAACCAAAATTGTACTTTTTGGCAACAATGCAAAACGTTATGTTTGGCGTAAAAGCAACACAGCTCACCACCCTGAACACACCATCCTCACTGTCAAACATGGTGGTGGCAGCATCATGGTTTGGGCCTGCTTTTCTTCAGCGGGGACAGGGAATATGGTTTAAGTTGATGGGAAGATGGATGGAGCCAAATACAGGACCATTCTGGAAGAAAACCTGATGGAGTCTGCAAAAGACCTGAGACTGGGACTGAGATTTGTCTTCCTACAAGACAATGATCCAAAACATAAAGCAAAATCTACAATGGAATGGTTCAAAAATAAACATATCCAGGTGTTAGATTGGCCAAGTCAAAGTCCAGACCTGAATCCAATCGAGAATCTGTGGAAAGAACTGAAAACTGCTGTTCACAAATGCTCTCCATCCAACCTCACTGAGCTCGGGCTGTTTTTTGATAGAGACATACCCCAAGCGACTTACAGCTGTAATCGCAGCAAAAGGTGGCGCTACAAAGTATTAACTTAACTTTGTATTTATCATCATTAGTCATTTAGGTCAACATTGGATCATTCAGAGATCCTCACTGAACTTCTGGAGAGAGTTTGCTGCACTGAAAGTAAAGGGGCTGAATAATTTTGCACGCCCAATTTTTCAGTTTTTGATTTGTTAAAAAAGTTTGAAATATCCAATAAATGTCGTTCCACTTCATGATTGTGTCCCACTTGTTGTTGATTCTTCACAAAAAAATACAATTTTATATCTTTATGTTTGAAGCCTGAAATTTGGCAAAAGGTCGCAAAGTTCAAGGGGGCCGAATACTTTCGCAAGGCACTGTATATGATCAAGATGACCCCATTTAAAGGATGCTTTTGAAGTAGTGCTGAAGGAAAGGAAGAAGCAGTAACACTTACTTTTACAGTGTGTTAACTGCAAGGAAATGACTTGGTACCTACTCACAGCTATAGCCATTTATAGTTATTAGTTGTTAGGCTACCATTAGTGCATGCTGCATTTCCACTTCAACTTATTTTTTATATTTTTTTACATAAGTTCAGATCTCTACTGATTAGTTCCCACTTTCCACACATGAAAATAAAGTGTTACATTTGTTTGCCGTGTCCTTGATGGGCTAAGATCATACCCAAAGAGGAAGGGATGCTCCTGGCCCCTCTCCTTCCTTGCCTGCCCCCCGCGTTATTTGCCCAGGACGTCCTGTGTGGTGGCGGTGGTGTGCATCTGGCCCTTGTTTCCAGGTCGCCCCCTGCCTTCCTGTTCTGTCGAGCAGACCTGCAGGTGTGACACAAAGCATTTGTTTTACCATATGATTACATTTTGCATAATGACCACATGGCTGTATTTTCCTCTTACTCTTTGCTGAATGTATCGCTTTTATGTTTTGGAGCCAAAGTGAAAAAAGTAATGCTGCCACCTATAGGTCTGGGAATAGGTTACAGCACCACAGCTGTGAAAAGCATAGTCGCAAAGACAAAGGATAGGAACATTTCTAAGGGTTCACCTTCAGGGTAGCACACGTGGCTCAAGTTCTAAAGTGACAAAATAAAAAAAATGAGTTTGGTCTTTGACTTCCAAATGCTCAGAACGAGGGATATATTTTGGTTCTGTGAAGAAAAAGCTGCGATAAAAGAATCACATTAATAAGGAGCAGATTTCCTCCTCGTCCTCCAAAGGCAGTGCACCGAAGGCCAGAGGCAGGCCAGTAAATCTATTGGGTTTAACTGAGAGGACTTTACTGGCCCAGACTGAACTTCCTGGAAAAACAGAGAGGTAGTAGAGATAGAGAAAGAAAGAGACAAGTACCTTATGATATGCATCCCACTCTTAGTTCTTTCCCTGGTTACTGTCCCATTGAGTTATTTTTGCTAGCATGTCACAGTACCTTTCTGATGTGCAGTCATTCAGCCATAATGCAGACAGAGGGACGAGTCTGTAGATGCACATCTGCCTGCATGTGTTTAGGTCTATGTCTCTTCATGCATTATGCATAATGACCGAACCACATACCCTGCAGGCTTTTTACATTTAGGGGGTACATGAGGTAAATAAATGCCCAGATGGGACACCATTATTGCTCCCCAAACAGGAAACGATGCCCAGAACTCATCCTGTAGATTTAAAGAAGATGAAAAACAACAACAGTAACAGAGAAAAGATATACCAACAGCTACTCAAATGGGTTCCAGCTCGCGCCTGTCTCACTGACTGCAAATAAACTTGCCAGGCAGTTACATTAGAAGTGTTGTCTTAATCGAAAGCAGATGCTGCGCGGTCATAGTCTGTTATCGTAAATTGCTCTTAGTTTCATGGAACTGTGAAGTAAAAAAAAAATGTGAAGGCCCAGTGCAGTCAAACTTCTGTTTTGTATCATATTGTAAAGAGCTTATGAAACGAACAATGTAAAAGTATGAACAAATGTGATCAGTGGTATTTCCTGATAGTTGCTGGTTGAAAATACAATATACACAGGACCTTCTAATTAGCAGGTTTTCATGGGAGGGAGTTTGGGCTTTCCATGGCGACATGGGGTAAATTGGTTAATAGACTAATAACAAAGAAAGTTCTAAACCTCTCTGCCAATAACAGCTAGTTTTCAGTTTTCCCCTTCCCACTCTGAGCATTCCCAGACAGTCCTTGCAAATGTTTTGCTTGAGAGATAGTTTTTTGCTTATATACAATTTTGCCCATTTGAATTGAAATCTATTACAGTAAAGTACTTAATTGTTACCAAGAAATGATTTAATATTGATATAAAACGGCTTCATTAGGCCTTTAAAGCTAAATACCCATGGCATGAAATGTGTGGTGCTTGAACCATGTGTTATTGAAGAGGACACTGAATCGGATACTCAACCATGGGATTCTGAAGGATCAGTGTATGTTACACTAAATGTTGAAAATCTGTATTTATTTATTCCTTGAAATGTCTTTAGTTTTTCTAAAGATCTGCATTGCACCAAAACTTATATATTAGGAATTACAATGTCTGTATTGTAGAAATACTTAAACTAAGGTATATTGTAACATCCAACTCTGTGTTATTGTACCTATCAGGGCCGCTGTGTGTCCTGTTTGAGACCATGGTTCTGTTTGCTTTAGTGTTAGCCAAGGCAGAGGGGGGTTGCTACCACACCTTGCCACTGGAGAAGGGACTGCAGCAAACATATGGGACTAGTAGTATGAAATCTGCATGGGATTCAACCAAGGGAAAGGGGATAGTGGATAGAGATGGAAAGTGTGCGTGCACACACTTGTTGTGGGGGAGGGCATGTGAGGCCCTCCATGAAGTCACTGTTGGTCTCTGTGTGTGCACATCTGTGTTTATGTGGATGTTTGATCAAAGTTTCTTTGATGGCTAGGCAATTCTTGCTGTCCACATCAGTTCAGCATTTCCTTTTGTTAAAGTACATTATGCTTGGCTGTTTCCCTTAGTGAGAAAATACAGAGCAAAACATTATTGGAATACTGTACCAGTGCTGCTCTATGGCCACGATTAATTGGGTATTGATTGACAGACCGCAAAATTGAGGAAGTAGGAGAGGCAGAGAGTGTTTTTGAATATGCCACCTCCAGTGTAGTAAATCCAGATGTGCACAGTTTCAGACTACGGTGTGGTCATAAAACAGGCATGACTTTTCTAGACTTGGGTGATCATAAGGAGGAGAATTGATATCGTAACAGGACTTCTACGGTCCTCAAACATCATTTGATGGCAATTTGCAATACTCCAGAATGTTATGATGAGTGATCAGATGAATTTCAATTAATTGCAGTCCCTATTTGTCCCTATTTGCCATGCAAATGAACTGAATCCCCCAAAAACATTCCCCCTGTATTTCAGCCCTGCCACAAAAGGACCAGCTGACATCATGTCAGTGATTCTCTCATTAACACAGGTGTGAGTGTTGACGAGGACATCACTCTGTCATGCTGATTGAGCTTGAATAACAGACTGGAAGCTTCAAAAGGAGGGCGGTGCTTGGAATCATTGTTCTTCCTCTGTCAAACATGGTTACCTGCAAGGAAACACGTGCCGTCATCATCGCTTTTCACAAAAAGGGCTTCACAGGCAAGGATATTGATGCCAATAAGATTGCACCTAAATCAACCATTTATCGGATCATCAAGAACTTCAAGGAGAGTGGTTCAGTTGTTGTGAAAAAGGCTTCAGGGCACCCAAGAAAGTCCAGCAAGCGCCAGGACCGTCTCCTAAAGTTGATTCAGCTACGGGATCCGGGCACCACCAGTACAGAGCTTGCTCAGGAATGGCAGCAGGCAGGTGTGAGTGCATCTGCACACACTGTTAGGCAAAGACTTTTGGAGGATGGCCTGGTGTCAAGAAGGGCAGCAAAGAAGCCACTTCTCTCCAGGAAAAACATCAGGGTCAGACTGATATTCTGCAAAAGGTACAGGGATTGGACTGCTGAGGACTGGGGTAAAGTCATTTTCTCGGATGAATCCCCTTTCCGATTGTTTGGGGCATCCGGAAAAAAGCTTGTCTGGAGAAGACAAGGTGAGCGCTACCATCAGTCCTGTGTCATGCCAACAGTAAAGCATCCTGAGACCATTCATGTGTGGGGTTGCTTTTCAGCCAAGGGAGTGGGCTCACTCACTCTCGTACAGCTCTGTGTACTACTCCCTTCACAGAACAGTGCAAATTGGCTCTAACCAGAATAGAAAGAGGAGTGAGAGGCCCCGGTGCACAACTGAGCAAGAGGACAAGTACATTACAGTGTTTAGTTTGCGAAACAGACCCCTCAGAAGTCATCAACTGGCAGCTTCATTAAATAGTACCTGCAAAACACCAGTCTCAACGTCCACAGTAAGAGGCAACTCCGGGATGCTGGCCTTCTAGGCAGAGTTGAAAAGAAAGGCCATATCTCAGACTGGCCAATAATAAGAAAATATTAAGATGGGCCAAAGAACACAGACACTGGACAGAGGAACTCTGCCTATAAGGCCTGCACCCCGGAGTCGCCTCTTCACTGTTGACATTGAGACTGGTGTTTTGTGGGTACTTTTACTGCTTCTTTAATCAGCACAACAGTTTTCAGCCAATTGTGCAAGTTCTCCCACTTTCTCATTTTGTCTGTCATAGTTGAAGTGTACCTATGATGAAAATTACAGGCCTCTCTCATCTTTTTAAGTGGGAGAACTTGCACAATTGGTGGCTGACTAAATACTTTTTTGCCCCACTGTAATTGCAAAAGGGTTTTCTAATGATCAATTAGCCTTTTAAAATGATAAACTTGTATAAGCTAACCCAACGTGCCATTGGAACACAGGAGTGATGGTTGCTGATAATGGGCCTCTGTACGCCTATGTAGATATTCCATTAAAAAAACTACACTCAATTTGATGTTATTTTAATGGACCAAAAATGTACTTTTCTTTCAGAAACAAGGAACCCAAACTTTTGAACGGTAGTGCATGTGTAGTCCGACATTATGAGGAGGGTGATGTGTAGAGGTTTGACTGGTATCCGAGTTTATAACCCCTTTTTCTTGTTCTCAAAAAAAAAACTTCACACCTTACAGACTCATAACTCTTCACTGTCAGGCGCCAAGGCCTTTTTTGATCATGGCATCATGTGTGAAGTGACTCAACGGGTAGTATAACAATAGGCTTGTGGGGTCCAGGGCACCACAGAGACCTTCAGACTATAGGGAACGTCCTGTTGTAATGTCACCACCATATTGTAGTAGGAGAGGGGATTTTACTACGGGGTATGGCAGGAAGAGCAAAGGAAGGGGTAGTTCTGAACAAGCAAGCTACTGATGATGATTCATGCTGTCAGAGCAGAAAAATCAACATTCCTGTGAATGTTTCAATGGTTATGATTATCAGGATGTCTAGAAGTCACAACACAAATTGTGTAATTGTGAAAATCTCAAATGATGTAGATATTTATTGTTTCGTTATTCAAGACCTGTGTGTCAGGATGCTACAGTATTTCTTGAGGATAATTATGGTAAACGTGAATCTACAGCGGAGGATTCGGTTATGAATGGGGTTATACCATTCGTGGATTGTTCTTTTATACCAACTAAACTGTACTAAACACCTTGTCTCCAGCATGGAGGTTCATTCACTATGAAAGCTCACTGTACACGCATGGAGTCTCTAGAATAATACCACTTGATTCTATGGTAATTACATATGGTCTCTAAAATAATACCACTTGATTCTATGGTGATTACATGTTCAGAATCCTGAACTCTTACTGGAGCCTTCTAAGCGATGGTCTCACGATAATGCCAAACGGTGTGGTCTTTCTACCGTGTTCTTCAAGCCTGTGTTTTCTGGTTATGGTTTGTGGAAAGCCTTTTTTATTTACAAGAAGCCCAAGTGTCTCTGCATACATTATGATCCCAGTACATTACGGCGCATATAATTACTGCTCCGTATGGTCATGTCACTCCAAAACCTCAGCCAGGGCCTCCATTTTAGGTTTTCCACCATTTCATATAGTTAAGTTTGCATAGAAAATACTATTTATACCCTGAACAGTGCTTTTTTAATCTGAGGTGAGTGTTTTGGGGTGTACTAAACATGTACATGTGCATGTGTTTTTATTCTGGCTAGAGTACTCCGGAGTGTTTGTGTTTGTGAGGACCCCTACACTTTCTCTGACCAACGAAACCACAGTCACTCTGCCTGTGGTTTTGGTCTGGAGTGTGCCGGCCCTAGAGGTAGTTTACACTGTGTGGCTAGCTGGTTGCAGACGAGAACACACAAGCCCTCACTGTGGAGCAATGCCGCAGGGATGTACTCAACTTGGAGAGAGAGGCCACAACTTGGCCAAATGCCCAACACAACAAGAGAGAATATGTTCCCAGAGTGTCAGTACACGTTTCAGTTGGCCAGGCAATGATACCAACCTTATCTATAAGATGACGCCCCCGAAGAGGATGACTGACGTTTTACATGGACATCAGAACAGCGATTACTCACCACAAACTGGAAGAAGCTTTTTCCTTTAATGAGTCCGATGAGAAGGATATACTGCTTTCCCGGGGGGAACAGGCCCAAATCCCAGTCATTTGCGTAAAGAAAAGACGGAGAAAAAGAGAGCGCAGGCTGGGCTGCCTTCTGAGAATCCGTAGGCAGGCGAGTAAACTCCCACTGCCATCCGTTCTACTTGCTAACATGCAATCATTTGAAAATCAACGATTATGATTATCCTACCAACAGGACATTAAAAACTGTAATATCTTAATGTTTCACCGAGTCGTAGCTGAACGGCGTCACAGATAATATATAGCTGGCGGGATTTTCCATGCACCGGCAGAACAGAGAAGAAGCTACGTCTAGAGGGGTGGGGGTGCGTGTCTTTTTGTCAATAACAGCTGGTGCGCGATGTCTAATATTAAAGAAGTCTTGAGGTATTGCTCGCCTGAGATAGAGTATCTTATGATAAGTTGTAGACCATACTATCTTCCAAGAGAGTTCTCATCTATATTATTCGTAGCCGTCTATTTACCACCACAGACCGATGCTGGCACTAAGGCCGCACTCAACCAACTCTATAAGGCCATAAGCAAACAAGAAAATGCTCATCCAGAAGCTGTGCTCCTAGTGGCCGGGGAATTTAATGCAGGCAAACTTAATATATCATATCAACCAGAGGAATAGAAACTGTAGACCTCCACACAAAGAGATGAATACGAAGCTCTTCCCCGCCCTCCATTTGGCAAATCTGACCGTAATTGTATCCTCCTGATTCCTACTTACAAACAAAAACTTAAGCAGGAAGTACCAGTGACTCGGTCAATACGGAAGTGGTCAGATAATGTGGATGCTACGCTACAGGACTGTTTTTCTAGCACAGACGGGCATATGTTTATCCAATGGCATTGAGGAGTATACCACCTCAGTCATCGGCTTCATCAAAAAGTGCATTGAGAACGTCGTCCCCACAGTGACCGTACTTACATATCCCAACTAGAAGCCATGGATACAGGCAACATCTGCTGCATCGAGCTAAAGGCTAGAGCTGCCACTTTCAAGGAGCAGGACACTAATCTGGACGCTTTTAAGAAATCCCGCTATGCCCTCAGACGAACCATCAAACAAGCAAAATGTCAATACAGGATTAAGATTGAATCCTACTACACTGGCTCTGACGCTCGTCAGATGTGGCAGGGCTTGAAAACTATTACGGACTACAAAGGGAATCCCAGACGCGAGCTGCGAGCCTACCAGACGAGCTAAATGCCTTTTATGCTCGCATCGAGGTAAGCAACACTGAAGCATGCACAAGAGCACCAGCTGTTCTGGATGACTGTGTGATAACACTCTCGGTAGCCAATGTGAGCAAGACCTTTAAACAGGTCAACATTCACAAAGCCGTGGGGCCAGATGGATTACCAGTAAGTGTACTCAAAGCATGCGCGGACCAACTGGCAAGTGTCTTCACTGACATTTTCAACCTCTCCCTGACCAAGTCTGTAATACCTACATGTTTCAAGCAGAGCTCCATAGTCCCTGTGCACAAGGAGGCGAAGGTAACCTGCCTAAATGATTAGCGCCCTATAGCACTCACGTCGGTAACCATGAGGTGCTTTGAAAGGCTGGTCATGGCTCACATCAACAGCATCCTCCCAGATACCCTAGACCCACTCCAATTCGCATACAGCCTAAACAGATCCACAGATGACGGAATCTCAATCACACTCCACACTGCCTTTTCCCACCTGGACAAAAGGAACACCTATGTGAGAATACTGTTCATTGACTACAGCTCAGCGTTCAACACCATAGTGCCCACAAACCTCATCACTAAGCTAAGGACCCTGGGGCTAAACACCTCCCTCTGCAACTGGATTCTGAACTTCCTGACAGGGTGGTGCGTACGGCCCAGTACATCACTGGGGCCAAGCTTCCTGCCATCCAGGACCTATATAATAGGCGATGTCAGAGGAAAGCCCATAAAATTGTCAAAGACTCCAGTCACCCAAGTCATAGACTGTTTTCTCTGCTATCGCATGGCAAGCGGTACCGGAGCGCCAAGTCTAGCGCATCCATTTGTTTTGTACACTGCTGCTACTCGCTGTTTATTATCTATGCATAGTCACTTCACCCCTACCTACTGTACATGTACAAATTACCTCAACTAACCTGTACTCCCACACACTCTGACTCGGTACCGGTACCCCCTGTATATAGCCTCGTTATTGTTATTTTATTGTGTTACTTTGTATTATTTTTTATTTTTTACATTAGTTCATTTGTTAATATTTTCTTAACTCTTCTTGACCTGCGCTGTTGTGTAAGTAAGCATTGTAAGGTCTACACTTTTTGTATTCGGTGCATGTGACAAATACATTTTGATTTGATTTCATTTGGATATATTAGGTCTGAATGATCATGCATGAACTAGCTTCAAGTATTAGCTTAACAACACCATAAGTCACATATTCCATGGCTGACTGTTTGGCCATGTGTAGAGCTCATGTTGATGTTCTAATAAGGCCCAAAACAACATCATTGCCATGGTACCCTTATCAACTCTCCCTCCGTTATCTATTTCAGTCTGTTCAGTGTCACCTTATCGACAGTGCCTATGACATAAGCTTTCTACACCAGAACCACATGACCAACATTACAGGGATAGAGTCTAACACATACAACCCAACTCTGGTTTATCAGACTGCTAAGCTGCTCTCAAGGAGTAGCGTAGACCATCACGTAGACCTCCTGACCCAATCATCTGTTATTTTGGGGGCCCAATCCCCCAACCTTTTTCTTTTTGGGGGGGGGGGGGCAATATGTGTGCCCTGTATGCCTGTTCGGTAATCCGGCCCTGCTCACACACAGGCCCTGGGCCCGTTGCCTGACAAAAAAATAATATGGTGCGTGTCCCTCCTTTCCCCTAGATAGCATATGATAGCAAAATGTGTAGAATTGCTGGAAATTAGCTTTAAAACTGCAAAATGTTCTGTCAGCCTTATGACAGAATGTGTAGAATAGTATTATAAAACTGCACATTTTTCTCTCTGCACCATGGCTTATTTCCCCTGGAGGTCGGTGGCCCAGGGCCCCAAATGCGGTAGTCCGGCCCTGTATGTGAGGCAGAAGAAGAGAAGTGTGGGGCAATAGAGTTGACATACAGACGTAGGTTCTGTTTTATTTTTCCATAGCAGCTACTCTGATTTAACAAAGTGTTAGAGAAGTGTTTTATGACTCAAACTGTGGCATAGATTGGCAGACATCATTACGTATACAGAATGTTACTGTATTGAAGAGGCTGTTGCTGAGAAGGGTTGTGTTGAATCATTTCCAAAAGGCTGACCGAATCAAACAGATTTCCTGAGGTTCAATAACATTTTTAAAGAAACAGACACCCAAAAGTGATATATCAAAGTTAAGAACAGATCAAGTTCAATAAATTATTTTTGGTCTTTTATCTTTTGCCATAAAAGTTGAACTAGTGGCCAGTTGATAAACTTAAACCAGGGATGGGTAACTGTGATGGGGCTGGGGGCCACCATCTGAACTCATCGTGAGGGGCCGCAGTGGCTCGCCGGTCTGCGTACCCACAACCATACCCACATCCATACCCACACACGCAGTCAGAGCCAGCCCTAACCTTTTGGTGGCTCTAAGTGACATTTTGTTGGGGCCCTAAGTGACATTTTGTTGGGGCTCTAAGTGACATTTTGTTGGGGCCCTAAGTGACTGTCATAACAAGAGAAAAACATCTGATGCACGACCAAATTTTGAAATTCTACTATTCTCACTCTCAACAGTAAGTTGAGACCCCGACTGAGTTTAAAATATACATTTTTTAATTTATTTTTAGGTTGCTCCGTGGGTCTACAAAAACGGACCACTAGTTGCCCATCCCTGACTTAGACACAAATGCTTTTGTCAGTTGTTAATCATTGGTCATCACAGTGTTTAGCTGGGGTTGGTTTTGTTTTCTAATGGTCCACAAACATTTTCAAAGACTCGTGACCTCTTGGCCTTGTTGTGTATGTGTAAAAGCTGAGTGTTATGTCTGGCAGTGTCATGAGAAGATCAGTCGATGACGATACACATCATCTAGAATACTTCACTCAAGTAGAGGTTCCCACAATACTCTGGTCCCAATACAAGATAGAAGTTGAGTTGAAGAGTCATGAAGAAAATAAGAAGTACAATATTATGATTGAGGAAATTAGACATAGGGATGACATACAGTTGACATAGGGACCACTTGATTTGTTTTTCAATAGCAACTACCCTGATTTAACGTAGAATTAGACGTAGATTTAACGTAGAATTAGAATCTATGACTCAAACCCTAGCATAGATTAGCAGACACCATTACGCACATGTAACTGTATTGGAGAGACTGTGTTGCGTTGAATCCTATCCAAAGTGTTTTACGTCTGTGCTTTTTCGAGAACATTCAGCGAAACAAAAGCATCAAACAGATCTGCTGAGATACAATAACAATTCTGTAAGAGGAAGACAAAAGAAGCAGACACCCAAAAGTTAAAGGTGTCTTTTTTTGTCTCCGGGTCAAAGGTCAAAGTTCAAGAACTCATAGTTCATTCGCATGAATCCTACAGAAGACAGCACACTCTGCAGCTCCAAGCTCACTCAGCAAAATACAGCCTTGCGAAAAGTAACTTCCCAAAAGACGAACCCCTCCTTTTTCCCTCCATATCATCCCTTTGTCACGCAAATCCTATGACAGCCATCAACAGCATATGAGCTGCCAGGACAAGACTTTCCACTCAGAATGTTCCAGTGTGTGGGGGGTGAGACTTGTGGTCCGGTACCACCCTTAATGTACAAAGCCTCACTGTGAATACCCGCAAAATGTGTCATGTTCAAGAAACAATAAAAGATTTAATGGATAAATGCAAGAAATTGACCAAATCAACAGTTACGCACCACATATATTTCTGATTTGCAAAAAACGTTCATGTTTCAGAAAGTTTGAATTTGAAAGATTGGGTGTGGGGTGGTGTGTAGTTGTTCCGTCAAGTCCCCATTCTTCCAAAGGGTTGTTGATGGTGCCTACTCCCTTTGCCCCCACACCCGCCCACCTAACATGTGGCATTACAGCGTCTAGGGAGTGTGGGCCAGCCTACCCCTGGTCGAAGGAGCCGACTCTCTCATGCACGTCATGAAGACATTCCAGATGCAAAGGATTATGGGATGATATATCTAGTTTACAGTAACTGTGTTTTAATGGAGGGTATAGGGGGAAAGGGGGTGGGGGCTAATGCTGCAGAGTCGGGACTATAGACTGCGGTTAGAGTGACACATCAAGCTCTCCATCTTATTCACTCCAACTGGCAATGCCTGTCAGCTTGAGAGCACTTTTATGGATTTGTTCTTACAGTTCATATGTAAATTGATGACACAAAGTCTAAAGCTTGAAATGGTTATATTTGTCCTAAAAAGGCTCTTGATACCACTAATCAGGGGAATTGACATTCAGAAGCGTTCAGCCAATTATATCATGTTGACAAGTTTTGGTTGTTACATTACCTAAGTGATATGCATTGAAAATCATATATGATTTAGCTCAAGCTTTTTTAAATAATATTTTCTGTATAATGTTCAACTATAGTGTATAATGTTCAGCTTCTGAATGTCATCTATCATGAAAATGGTACAGCTGGTGACATTGACCTTTGATTGGTTGTTGTTACCTTATAAGTATCATAGAATCATAAATAGGAGTTGACTGGAGAATGGATATCAACCTCATTACAAAGTGTTGACTCTTAGCCCATCGTTTTTGCGCAGTGCAGACGTGGCGAATGCAATACTGAAGTGAATAAACTGTTTTCCTGTGTCATTTTCTCTCTTTTGCTTCAATAATTTGGGACATTTGGACATTTAGAAATGGCATTCATATTATTGATCATGTAACATTATTATAGCATTTTACAATGCCAGGAGATTCCCAAGAGTAACTTTGAGAAATGACTGTGAACTTGAGACTTCATAGTGTGTAGCTTAGTTTCTTAGTCTGGCTTAGATATTGCACCCCTCTATATGAAAATCGAGTTGTTATTGGCATCCCTCTCTCCTCCCTCCTTTCCTCCCTCTCTTTTCTCTCTCTTTTCTTTCTCTTCTCTCTCTCTCTCTCTCTCTCTCTCTCTCTCTCTCTCTCTCTCTCTCTCTCTCTCTCTCTCTCTCTCTCTCTCTCTCTCCCCCTCTCTCTTTTCTCTCTATTCTCTCTCTCTCTCTCTCTCTCTCTCTCTCTCTCTCTCTCTCTCTCTCTCTCTCTCTCTCTCTCTCTCTCTCTCTCTCTCTCTCTCTCTCTCTCTCTCTCTCTCTCTCTCTCTCTCTCTCTCTCTCTCTCTGTCTCTCTCTCTCTCTCTCTCTCTCTCTCTCTCTCTCTCTCTCTCTCTCTCTCTCTCGCTCTCTCTTTCTCTCTCTCTCTCTCTCTCTCTGTCTCTCTCTCTCTCGCTGTCTCTCTCTCTCTCTCTCCCTCTCGCTGTCTCTCTCTCTCACTGTCTCTCTCTCTTTCTCTCTCTATTGCTGTCTCTCTCTCTCTCTTGCTGTCTCTCTCTCTCTTGCTGTCTCTCTCTCTCTCGCTGTCTCTCTCGCTGTCTCTCTTGCTGTCTCTCTCTCTCTCTCTCTCTCTCTCTCTCTCTCTCTCTCTCTCTCTCCCTCTCGCTCTCACTCTCTCTCTCGATGTCTGTCTCTCTCTCTCTCGCTGTCTTCACTTTCTCTCTCTCACTGTCTACCTCAATTAACTCTCTCTCTCTCTCTCTCTCTCTGAATCTGTTTTTCTCTCTCTGCTGTCATGCATATGTACAAGAACACACACTGTCTCTCTACAAAACTCTCTCTCTCTCTCTCTCTCTCTCTCTCTGAGGGAAACACGACACGACGACAGGGCAAAACATAGACACAGCACGGTGAATTATAAATGAGGATCCGACAGGGCAGGTACGGGAAACAAGGAGAGAAATCTCGATAGAGAGAAGAGAGCGAGAGAGTGAGAGAGGGAGGGGAGAGAGAGGATAGAAAGAGGGAAAGTAACAAGACCAGCAGAGGGGAATAGAATGGGAAGCACAGGGACAAGACATGATAATAAAGACAAAACATGTCTCTCTCTCGTCGAGAACGCATGTCCATGATCTTATGATAAATAGGTGCGCTCTCGACAAGGACGGGAGGGGGAGGGAAGGGACGGGGGTGCGAAGAAAGGGACACTCTCTCTCTCTCTCTCTCTCTCTCTCTCTCTCTCTCTCTCTCTCTCTCTCTCTCTCTCTCTCTCTCTCTCTCTCTGTCTCTCTCTCTCTCTCTCTTCTCCTTTTTTATTTTCTCTTTCTCACTCGACCTGTCACCAATCCACAGCCAATGTTTTTCTCTCAATTTTATTTTCCTTTGCGACTCTCTGTTCCAAAGAGTGACTAATATTTTCTACCTCAATTAACATTTCAACCTCAAAGAGAGAGAGGAGTAGAGGGGAGGGAAACAGGCAAACAACATTTGAACAGTGCCATGTGCAGTGTCTAGAATTTCACCATATACTGACAGTATAAAAACAACTCTACTCTAAAGAACATTTGAATGACACTAAGTGGTAGTGTTTTTACAACTAATGCCGGTTTGCCTGAGGCTGATGCCATGTAGGTGTTTGTACACATGCATATACACACACTCTCATTCAAATAAACATATACAAGAACACACACATACATGTAATAGTGCCAGACATGCACACAAACATATACAGTTCGCATTGCTGTTATGATTTTAAGTCGTCCTTGATGTCCTTTGTTGTTTATTTTTATAATAATGTTTTTGCATTGTTGTTTGCTGTTTTCTTCTGTCTTTTGCTTTTTTCTCTTTAGTCCATTCTCTTGGTAGTTGGTGCATTCGGGGGGGGTTCTTGGGGGTGGGGGTTCATTCTCTTGGTAGTTGGTGCATTGGGTGGGGTTCTTGGGGGTGGGGGTTCATTCTCTTGGTAGTTGGTGCATTGGGTGGGGTTCTTGGGGTGAGAGGGGGTTCATTCTCTCTGGTAGTTGGTGCATTGGGTGGGGTTCTTGGGGGTGGGGGTTCATTCTCTTGGTAGTTGGTGCATTGGGGGTTCTTGGGGGTGGGGTTCATTCTCTGGTAGTTGGTGCATTGGGGGGTTCTTGGGGGTGGGGGTTCATTCTCTTGGTAGTTGGTGCATTGGGGGGGTTCTTGGGGGTGGCGGGGGTTCATTCTCTTGGTAGTTGGTGCATTGGGGGGGGTTCTTGGGGGTAGGGGGTTCATTCTTGGTAGTTGGTGCATTGGGGGTTCTTGGGGGTGGGGGTCCAATCAGATCCTTCTGTTGGTAGTTGGTGCATTGGTGGGGGGTTCTTGGGGGTGGGGGTTCATTCTCTTGGTAGTTGGTGCATTGGGGGTTCTTGGGGGTGGGGGTTCATTCTCTTGGTAGTTGGTGCATTGGGGGGGTTCTTGGGGGTAGGGGGTTCATTCTCTTGGTAGTTGGTGCATTGGGGGGGTTCTTGGGGGTGGGGGTTCATTCTCTTGGTAGTTGGTGCATTGGGGGGGTTCTTGGGGGTGGGGGTTCATTTCTGGTAGTTGGTAGTTGGTGGGGGCAGTTGGTGCATTGGGGGGTTCTTGGGGGTGGGGGTTCATTCTCTTGGTAGTTGGTGCATTGGGGGGTTCTTGGGGTGGGGGTTCATTCTCTTGGTAGTTGGTGCATTGGGGGGGTTCTTGGGGGTGGGGGTTCATTCTCTTGGTAGTTGGTGCATTGGGGGGGTTCTTGGGGTGGGGGTTCATTCTCTTGGTAGTTGGTGCATTGGGGGGGTTCTTGGGGGTGGGGGTTCATTCTCTTGGTAGTTGGTGCATTGGTAGTTGGGGGGGTTCTTGGGGGTGGGGGTTCATTCTCTTGGTAGTTGGTGCATTGGGGGGGTTCTTGGGGGTGGGGGTTCATTCTCTTGGTAGTTGGTGCATTGGGTGGGGTTCTTGGGGGTGGGGGTTCATTCTCTTGGTAGTTGGTGCATTGGGGGGTTCTTGGTGCATTGGGTGGGGGGGGTGGGGGTTCATTCTCTTGGTAGTTGGTGCATTGGGGGGGTTCTTGGGGGTGGGGGTTCATTCTCTTGGTAGTTGGTGCATTGGGTGGGGTTCTTGGGGGTGGGGGTTCATTCTCTTGGTAGTTGGTGCATTGGGGGGGGGGGGGGTTCTTGGGGGTGGGGGTGGGGGTTCATTCTCTTGGTAGTTGGTGCATTGGGTGGGGTTCTTGGTAGTTGGTGCATTGGGGGTTCTTGGGGGGGGGTTCATTCTCTTGGTAGTTGGTGCATTGGGGGGGTGGGGTTCTTGGTAGGGTGCATTGGGTGGGGTTCATTCTCTTGGTAGTTGGTGCATTGGGGGAGGTTCATTGGGGGTGGGGGTTCATTATCTTGGTAGTTGGTGCATTGGGTGGGGTTCTTGGGGGTGGGGGTTCATTCTCTTGGTAGTTGGTGCATTGGGTGGGGTTCTTGGGGGTGGGGGTTCATTCTCTTGGTAGTTGGTGCATTGGGTGGGGTTCTTGGGGGTGGGGAATGGAATTAATTGTATTTAAAAAATACATAAAAAAATATTCCTGGGGGGGACTGTGGGAGGGGTCTCGAATGGTTGAGGGACAACTATTAGGGAACTGTGGGGGGATCTTGGAGGGTTCGTGTTCACGTTTTTTGGCCTGGTGGTAGATCGGTCAACGGGCCCTTGAGCAGGGCATTGACCCTGGATGCTTCTGTGTGTCGCTTTGAATGGGAATCTGTTGGATGACTGGTATGATGTAGTTGTTGAGCGGCTTCACTGCAAGTATATTGTATGTTTCGAATATTCAATAAATAATAAATAAATAATATTAAATTACATTTTTAAAAACTCTCTACTCTTATTTAAGGAGCATATTATCCAATAGCGACCATTAAGACACCACCCCACTCAGGACTGGATTGTCTTGGAAGACAAGAAGCTTTAGGATGCTCAGTAAATGTGAATTAATCACTATTTAATGAATATTGCACGGTTCAAATGATGGTAAAGATGAAATAATAATTATAAAAAGTTTCTGTAAATATGTGTGAGTTGCCTCCTGAGCTGTATGTCATTAAATGAAAACTGTGAACGCAATCTGTGTGAAACCAAATCAAATATTTTTCCTTAGTCTCATTTCTGAGGCTTTTGCAAGACTCATGACTGAAATTGAATGGTAATAACATGCATAAGAGTGTCTCGGTCTTGCAAGATTAATGTGACACGAGTACATCTGTTTTCATTTGGGCCTTGTTTCCATTGAAGTCCCTGTGCAGTTCTGGAAAGAGCATTGTGGGGCCCTTTTAAACATTAGGACATTCTCCAGTTGGTACGATCGGCACACGCGTGGGCCACTTGTTTAGATCTGTGACGCTTGACATTGTGAGCCAAGACGAGTCCAATGAATTTGTGAATATACTCCGATACTATAAATAGTCTCTCTGTACTCGGTTCAATGTATGGGACTCATTTTGTGCATGGGAACGTTTTTTAGAACAGGAAAAACAAATGAGCTGTCGATGAAACTATTAGAAAGTGTGTGCGTGCGTTGTGCTGTGTATTCCTAGCTTCTTCTTTTTTATTGAGCCACATGAAAGTCCAATTGAGATGGTCTGCTTTGCTCATTGAAACTAACCAAAAAAGCCTTCGAGTGCAGGCCGCTGCATTAGAGGTCCAGAACCACTTCTGTACCATTCAAGGCACATAGAGACACCTCTGGCACCTCTGGTCCAGACTACACCCCGGACCTAATAGATAAGTAGAGCCAAATCTGGTGCCCATCTGCACTTTTAACATAATAAATAATAATAATAAATATATTTTGCCGTCTGTGTATGTTTTTTAAAATCTTATGTCGATTACATGAAGCAGCACAGAAGGATCATCTTGATTTGTATAAAAGACGATGGAAAAAAAGACGATGAGGATTAAGCTAATAACTGTAAGTTTTCGTTTTATAAGAGTGTGCTCTCAGCAGCAAAGGCTTGTGTAGGAATCAGTAATCAACCCACATGTGTGGGTGGAGTTGCAAATAAAAGACTACTTTTGGGGGGGGGGGGGTGCTGAACCATTTTACCCTCTCTGAGCAGGGGTCTGCTACCTACTTACCAGCTATGTCTACCGACCTACCGTTCAATTTAAAGGTAACCCAAACATGTAATGTGAACTGCGCTGCCTTCACTTTCAGCCGGAGCTGTCTCTCTTCACGTCTGCTCTCATCAAACCTACGTTCTCTTTCTCGGCACTTAAGCATTCCCATGCGGTTTCAAGACTTTGTCTAATGAAGATCAATTAAAAAGAAAAAAGCTAATGAAAAATATTTACTTCAGTCCAATGAAGTGGCTGCTGAAGTCGATTGCTCCTCTTAATAAAAACCATATGCCTGTTCTTATAAAATTCTGTTTTTGTGGTGCAGCTTTTTAAGGCGTTAGAGTGTGTGCCAGAATGTGTATTATCTGCTGACACAGAGGACAGGAGGATTGTGAAGGGTGATCTATCAAAAGCAGCAGATCAGTGAATGAACATGATTTATGTTACAGGGGGAATTGTGCCAAATCAACTCATAGCTACAGCTGTAGGTTTAGTGTGACTGCTGTGGTGTGGCTACAGGTTTTTGTTACTCTGATTAGGAGAATGCTTAGGCTGAAGCCCCTAAAAGGGATCCTAGCATGGCATTGTTGAAGAACCACACCCTTACATTGTGGGGGGAGAAAGAGACCTTGTGAAGGGCTAGACCTAGACTTATTGAAGTGGCTTGTTGTTCCTCTCTTTGCTTGACTGAACAAAAATGCTAAATATCTCATTTGGAATAACCATAGAAATAGCTGAACAGCCCTTGACCAATTTTATGTCAACATGAGTCCATCCTCCAAAGACCGTCCCTTTCCCAAGATGAGGGGACTGGCCCTTCAGTCGACACCCATGTTATAGTGCTCCTGAACTTCCCAAAATGTCCATAGGAGTTTTTGGGGGAAAAGACCACTTTCTCTGTGCCGGCCTCCCTACCGCTCCTTGAGAGCCTTCTCCGGTCCCCATCACTGGGCGTTGCCCTAGGTCTGTGTTTTGATTGGATCCAGATGGTGTGAGTGTGGAAGGGGACATGGCAGAAGAGTGTGGAGTCTTCTCTCCAGCTCTGATTGATAATAGCTAGGATGGTAGCTGGAGTCGTATTCCTCCCCCCAAATCCATTTCTGCCTCGCTCGCTCGCTCACTTGCTCTTTCTTGCTCTCTCACAGATTCAGTGTTGGAAAAAGTATCCAATTGTCATACTTGAGTAAAAGTAAAGATTCCTTCACAGAAAATGTCTCTAGAAAGTCACTCAGTAAAATACTACTTGAGTAAAAGTCTAAATGCTTTTGGTTTTAAATATGCTTAAGTATCAATAGTAAATATAAATGGTTAAATATACAATCATTTCAAATTCCTTATATTAAGCAAACCAGACGGCACAATGTTTTTTTACGGATAGACAACGGCACACTCCCAACACTGGGATAATTTACAAACTAAGCATTTGTGTTTAGTGAGTTCACCAGATCAGTGGCAGTAGGGATGACCCGGGATCTTGATTCATGTGTGAATTGGACAATTTTCCTGTCCTGCTAAGCATTCAAAATGTAAGTACTTTTCGGGGTGAGGGAAAATGTATGGAGTAAAAAGTACACAATTGTCTTTAGGAACGTAATGAAGTAAAAGTAAAAGTTGTCAAAATATAAATAGTGTAGTACAGAAAATGACTTAAGTTGTATTTTTACTTAAGTACTCTACACCACTGCTCAGATTCCTCTGTTCTAAGTTGCCATATGGGGAGAGTAGGGAGCGCGATGGGGAGGGTTTTCGTACGTGGCTCAATGCTGGCCCGCTGCCTTGCCTCTGCTTAGTGTTTAATGCACTCTTTTACAAGGGGTAATGCTTACCATGCTTTATAGGTGCTGAAAATATCATTAGATTCCCCTTGGAGTGAAACTACAGGAAGGTTTCAGATAAATGTTCATATTCTTTACATTGTGAAGTGTTTGATATCTTTGTAATTCAGATGGCGGGCTAAAAGCAATGCCAAACAAAAAACAGACAAGTATCAGTTTATCAAAGTCCGTATGATTTGATTTGTTGTTTAATGAGAGAAAAAAAGATAGGTATTTGCTTATCCCCTTTCCTGCTAATAACCTGATCCTTAATAACTAACCCTCTCCTCCAATGTTGGTCCTCATGCTTTCGATCTGTAGCCTATTATCACTGCTATTGCTCCCATAGACAGGCATTATAAATATCCTCCATAACCTTTTTCCTCCCTTTCTCTCCTCAGGACCATGCAGTCACTGCAGACCTGTACCGTCCTGCTGGTTCTGAGCGTTCTGACTGGCCTGTCCTGGTCTCTGAATCCCAGGGACCCCAACGTATGTTGTCTATGGGAGAGGTAAGTCAGTGTAGCTCATCTCATGTCATTGTACCAGAATAGAAGGGAGCACATTTTTTGTTTATACTGTTTAGTTTGTGATAAAGAAATAGAAGTAGCAGCAGGTTTCAAGGTAGATAACTTGTTGTTCGTTGTTGCACTTATCATTGAAGATGTAGCACAAAATATCAACTTCAGGTTGTCTCAACTCTAGACATTTAACATTTAACATTTAACATTTAAGTCATTTAGCAGACGCTCTTATCCAGAGCGACTTACAAATTGGTGCATTCACCTTATGACCATGATGGGTCCGTTCTGTCAATGTATTATTATGTCTGAATATATTTTGTCCTTTCATGCAGCTTCACAACCTCAGTGAAGGAGTCATATGCCCACCCTTATGACCAGGTGACAGAGGAACCTTGCTCTGAGCCACGCACCTCCTACAGATGCACCCGTCACAGGTAACACAGTCTGCTGACTCACTTCATGTTTACTTCCTGGTTGTGTCCATGAGGTCAGAGGGTAACAGGAAGTATTCTCTATTTGACTTTGTGTTGGCCAGGATCACCTATAAGACAGCATACAGACAGGCGGTGAAGATGGACTACCGCCGGAGGTACCAGTGTTGCCCAGGTTACTACGAGAGCAGAGACAAATGTGTCCGTAAGTTTAACGTCATGGCTTTTCTTTATTAGCATATCAAAACAAACTTAGAAGATTCATCCAGTTTTGTGCTTGGTTGCTGAGTTGGTTACATTCTGCAGAGTTGACATGCACGGCTTACATAATATATATACTCTCCACAAACATTCTAATCTAGTAAGGGTGTGTTTGTGTGTGTTTTTCATCACTAGCCCGCTGTACTAAGGAGTGTGTCCATGGGAGATGTGTTGCTCCAGACCGCTGCCAGTGTGAGGGAGGCTGGCGTGGCGACGACTGCTCCAGTGGTGCGTTACATCAACACACACACACACACACACACACACACACACACACACACACACACACACACACACACACACACACACACACACACACACACACACACACACACACACACACACACACACACACACACACACACACACACACACACACACACACTGCAGGAAAGGACAAATGACCATTACTCAAAAACTGATCCTCACACACAACACTCAATCACACATAGGGCTTTCCAATGGAAAGAGCAAGGGACCAAATAAACAGTGATGCGTCATTGAAGTAAGCCACAGTCCAGAAAACAGTTTATTAGACCAGGAGGACACTATGTCCCACTGCCTTCCCTTCCTTTCACCTGCCATTGTATGCTACATCAAGTATATAACATCCCCAAAGCTTATACTGCATGCTTAGACCCAGGGCCCGGGATGTAAAATCAATATTTTCCGTATTCTGCAAGTATACACTTTTGGAATCCTATGCTAAAAAATGCATAGTTTAAAAAAAAGCTTTAGCTCAGCACAGGATTAATGTTTTACATTTTATTTATCCCAGAGACATTTTATTAACCCAGAAACTTCTAGTTAATCAATGCCAGTTTTCTTCTGAACTCAAACAGGTCACTAGTACAGTGCTGAATGGAGGGCTTAACTTAAGCTGGTGGTGTGTGATGCCTTCAGAGGGGATGATGGGAAGGGGAAATGGAAAATGTTACCCCTTTCCCACTTTGTCTCTCTCTCCTTCTCTCTCTGGGCAAACAAGTGCTGGCCTCGGCCCCATACTGCTGAGTCCTATAATAAAGCACACTGGCAGAATGAGAGCTGACACTTCCTGGAATAGATTCTTGTGTGTTGAGCTAGCTGTGGGAAATGAGAGAGAAAGGCTGAGGTTTAGCACAGGGAGCTGAGAGAAAAACAGAGGAAGAGGGAGAGAGAGAGACCAAGAGAGAGGGGGAGAAGGGGCGGCAGAGGCAGCCAGAGAGAGTGAGGAAGAGGGAGAGAGAGAGACCAAGAGAGAGGGGGAGAAGGGGCGGCAGAGGCAGCCAGAGAGAGTGAGGAAGAGGGAGAGAGAGAGACCAAGAGAGAGGGGGAGAAGGGGCGGCAGAGGCAGCCAGAGGAGAGTGCGAGAGAAAGAAGTGGACAAAGAGAACGAAAGAGGAAGAAAGAGAGAGAAATAAATGTAGTTTAATAAGAGATTGTTTTGGGAAGAGCGATTGTGATGGAATAATACATATTTGGTGAGGTCGGGGGGTTTGGATACAGAAAAAGAAGACTGGTTGAGTTTTGATACTTAAGAATCGAGTGATATACTCTAGAAGGGTGTGTGAGAAAGAAGGGTATGTGGAAAAGAAGGACTGGATGTGGTTCAGTTAGATAGGTGGGAGATAATGCTGTGGTTGGATGCAGATGTGACCTCCACCACCACTTGGACAATACACTTTGGGAAAGAAGATAAGTGTCTCACCTTATCTTAATGCATTCCATTTACTGTACAATGGAGACTTGCCATTTTTAAAGAGCGCATCAATCGAAAAAATGTAACTTTTGAACCCTGATCAGATGTAAACAAACATATCGACAATCTCCCTGAGAACAGGTCTGGGCTCTGTTATAAGTTGAGTAAGTGCAGAGGCTTGGGCACAGCCAGCTGGTCCTAGCACAGCTCTTCAAAGCATAGGTGTCCAATCCATCATGTTTCACTCACCCACACTCATGGCTGGCCTTGTCAGGCCTGGACTATGATAGCAGATAGTAGAAGGCCTTAGTACCCTGCAGGTCCTAAATCTCCATTGGCGTCCTGGAGAACGCCTGTGCAAACATTATTGCTGCTCCAGCTGAGCTTCCCATAACTCAATGTGTCACACACTCCAACTGCAGCCTCTCAGCGTCTCTGCCCACACAGGGAATGAGTACATGTGTGATTCATTTAAACAAAGAAAGGAGAAAAAGGTCTTGTTCTGAGTTAAAGTAATAAACATTTCTCTGCTATGTGGTACTTTACGCTCCAAACCCTAATTTGGCCATACTGTCCCCTCCATTTAATTGTCAAAGAAGTCCTGCTTGAAACTGTGACACAGTGCATACTGTATGTGACTGAAGGAAAGAGAGGTGGGTGGAAGATCTCACGATAAACTACGTAGAAAAGATACCGTTCCTGTAGAAAATGTGTGTGCTTGCTTCAGCTGTCTAAAAGTATTTTTCTCATAGTGGAAGAAGTAGTAGTAGTTTTTACTGCAATCGTAGTTGTGACTGAAGCAAGCACACTAGAATCCATTTAGAACCCTATGATTTGTTTGTGATCATTCCCCAATAACCTCAATGAGACAAGTATCAATCTATCATTGAATGGTTGTCATCATGATAGTTAGTGAGATCATCACTTGTGTGCAAAGCATCAGTTACATCACCTGTATTGGGATATTGTTTTTTTCCTTTGAATAGGGTTTGTACCGCAGTCTGTCTGCATTATTGATGAGACATTGGAGGAGTCAGTGTGTGTCCATGTGGGATCCTGGTTCTCGTGGAATCCGGAATGATCCCCCCCCTGACGCTCCTTAACTCTGATTGAAATCCAAACCCTGTGCCAATCACCGGTTGGCGATAGCCGCCGGAGCCATCCCGAAAGGCCGCTGTAAAATTCTCAATTTGAACCTCATCCATCTTGTTGGCTCCATGCAAATCGCCCTGTCAATCGTGATTCACAAGTCTGTAACATAAGATTCTGGAGCTATTAGGGCTAGAGTTGGACGTAGACTAGGTCTCTGTTTGTTGGAAATTCATGACTATACATGTATAGATTTATTGTCCCTGGGGGCGTGATCTTTACCATTGTCTTCTACTCAGGTTCCTGTGCTGTTGTTGTTGGGATGAAACGTGACAGTCCCAGTGGTCCAAATGGAATTTCATTGGATTTGTTTTTGTTAATGTGCCTTGCAATGACATCACATATAGTATACAGTGTAACACCATACGACTACATCAGGTTAAGTTAACATACAGAAAACCTTTTCAGAGATATCAGATGGAAAACATTGTACACTGGCCCACCAGTCCACTGTATGGGCTTTCTTTTTTTACATGTCTGTTATCGTCTGGGTCTGTGTGTGTTTTCCAGCCTGCGATGACCAACACTGGGGTCCAGGTTGTGGTCAGCTGTGTAAGTGTGAGAACGGTGGCCTGTGCAATCCTGTGACCGGTACCTGCCAGTGTCCTCCAGGCTACATTGGGCGCCGCTGCGAGGACCCCTGCCCACCAGGCACCTTTGGCAAGGGCTGTCTTCAGAAGTGCCAGTGTGGAACTGGGGGTTCCTGCAATAAAGTGACCGGAGAGTGCCTGTGTCGAGAAAATTTCACTGGGACATTGTGAGTTGTAGAACTAACGCTCTCTCAAATAGGCCTTCAGCAGTATGTATCAATATAACGTAAATAGAATGTTAAGGTTGGAAAGACAAAATGCAGAGGCAGTAGACTAATTGTTATACCATATCCTATGGCCTTATTCCATCCTACCAATGCAGGAAAAGAACCCCTTTTGGAACACTAGGTTAGAGCGTGAGTCATTAGTTACACCCTGTGTTTTAGATGCCTCTGAGGATGAGTCATTAGTTACAACCTGTGTTTTAGATGCCTCTGAGGATGAGTCATTAGTTACAACCTGTGTTTTAGATGCCCCTGAGGATGAGTCATTAGTTACAACCTGTGTTTTAGATGCCCCTGAGGATGAGTCATTAGTTACAACCTGTGTTTTAGATGCCCCTGAGGATGAGTCATTAGTTACAACCTGTGTTTTAGATGCCCCTGAGGATGAGTCATTAGTTACACCCTGTGTTTTAGATGCCCCTGAGGATGAGTCATTAGTTACAACCTGTGTTTTAGATGCCCCTGAGGATGTCATTAGTTACAACCTGTGTTTTAGATGCCCCTGAGGATGAGTCATTAGTTACACCCTGTGTTTTAGATGCCCCTGAGGATGAGTCATTAGTTACAACCTGTGTTTTAGATGCCCCTGAGGATGAGTCATTAGTTACAACCTGTGTTTTAGATGCCCCTGAGGATGAGTCATTAGTTACAACCTGTGTTTTAGATGCCCCTGAGGATGAGTCATTAGTTACAACCTGTGTTTTAGATGCCCCTGAGGATGAGTCATTAGTTACACCCTATGTTTTAGATGCCCCTGAGGATGAGTCATTAGTTACAACCTGTGTTTTAGATGCCCCTGAGGATGAGTCATTAGTTACAACCTGTGTTTTAGATGCCCCTGAGGATGAGTCATTAGTTACAACCTGTGTTTTAGATGCCCCTGAGGATGAGTCATTAGTTACAACCTGTGTTTTAGATGCCCCTGAGGATGAGTCATTAGTTACAACCTGTGTTTTAGATGCCCCTGAGGATGAGTCATTAGTTACAACCTGTGTTTTAGATGCCTCTGAGGATGAGTAGAGAACCACTAGGAATTAGTGGGAACTATTTATATGAGGCAGCTGCCAACGTCAGAAATCAACACAGCACTCTAATAGTCCACCCTCAAAAAATGTGTTGATCCATGACCCAGGAAACAAAACTGCAAAATGTCAGCAACTAGGTAGATAATCTTGTGAATATGAATACTGTGTGATTCAAAACTTGTAAAAGTTGCATATTAATTTGTTTAACATTTTTTAAGTTATGTCTTTAGCATCAAAATCATAGCGCATCTTCGATAATATCCCTAGCAATGCTCCTAGCAACGTTATGGATAATATCCCTAGCAATATCCCTAGCAACGATAATATATCCCTAGCAACGTTCCTAGCAACGTACCGGTCCTTCACTGATCCAGATGAACCCGTATTAGATGTTTTGTCAGCTGTATTTAGCTTACAAGGGCCATCATTGCTTTTGCCTTCTAGCCAAACTAAAGACAGCACATTTGCCAGCTAACACAGCTCTCAAAACATTCAAGGTCCCGACAGCTACATAATGCGATGTTCTGAAATCTGATACAAAAATCTATTTAGCACCTTTCAACAGCTTCTGATCTTGCATTATTGTGGGATTTCTCCGGTCCGGTACATAAGTTGCTTTCTGCAAGGTTGGACAATGGAAAGTGTGTAACAAATGTAACCAAGGTGTAGCATGCCAACCTCATTATGTTGCTAGGGGAAATGACCCAAAATGCTATGATTTTGAAATTGTATCTTTGATTTGTAATATTTAAGCAACGTGCAACGTTTCCAAGTTTTGAAACACACAGTCCTCATACTCATAAAATGATCTGCGTAATGATGTTTGCTTCCTGGGTCACGGAATGCCTTTTCTGAAGCCTTTGTTTTGGTGGGAGGCCCTTTGACAATAAGCACTAGTAGAAGTGTTTGGCAATGTACCACTATTGATGAATTCTACTGTGTACAGTTGAGTATTTGAAGCAAGTGCAATAATTTTATTTGTCCTTGAACAACTTTCTCTGTATGCTTATGCACTGGATCGCAAAGAGGTTCCGCTAAATTGAAAAAGATAGGAACTCGTTAACTTGTACCCTACATTTCCATCTCTACACAATCTGAGTTGAGCTGCCACTCAGAGTTCTTTCCTCCATGTTCCTCAGCTGTGAGAAGGCATGCCCAAGGAGTCCATGCCCGCTGCGATGCCCGTGCCAGAATGGGGGAATCTGCCAGGGGAAGGGGATCTGTGCGTGCCCCCCTGGGTGGACGGTATGTTTCCTGATCCCTACATTGACTCAAACACAGCATCAGTGGGTCAACGTGGAACTCTTTGTCTTTTGAGGTTATCAATCAGATCCCTCTTTTAATGTCATCGTACCATGTACACTCTCTCTCTCTTTCTCTCTTTGTCTCTCTCTCTTTCTCTGTCTTTCTCTCTCTCCCTCAGGGTGAGGTGTGTACAGAGCGCTGTGCAGAGGGCAGGTTTGGTCCTAACTGTGCCCACGAGTGTGTGTGCCACAACCGGGGCCACTGCGACCCTGAAACAGGCCATTGCCAGTGTGCTGAAGGCTTCACTGGAAACAGGTGTGTGTGTTTATCTAACTCTCTGCAGTAGAGACCGATGCATGTGCCATATACTCAACCTGAGCCCGTGGTTGGGTAGGAGTTGTTTATATTATACAGTTCATGTATCTGTCATACAGGATATTAAAATAGGGTACAAACAGAATAGTTTCTGATTCAGTTCGAGCCAGATATATGTTATTCCACTTTGGTTGCGGAGCTTGTCCTGATTTGTGTGTATGTGTGGTATCTCCACAGGTGCAGCGAGGAGTGCCGGGTGGGTAGTTACGGGCGGGACTGTAAGGGTGTGTGCGACTGTGCCAACGGGTCTCGCTGCTATAACATAGATGGAGGCTGTCTGTGTGAGCCTGGCTTCAGTGGACCCCAGTGCAGAGAGAGGATGTGTAGGCACGGCACCTACGGCCTTCAATGTGAACGCACCTGCCGCTGCCACGACACACACACACTCAGGTATGGATCAAGAAAGGGTACACACACACACTCAGGTATGGATCAAGAAAGGGTACACACACACACTCAGGTATGGATCAAGAAAGGGTACACACACACTCAGGTATGGATCAAGAAAGGGTACACACACACACTCAGGTATGGATCAAGAAAGGGTACACACACACACTCAGGTATGGATCAAGAAAGGGTACACACACACACTGCCACATAACAAATCACACACACACACAAGCCCATAATAGTTTTTACATTATTTTGTTGTTTATAATTCTTAGATTTGTTAAATCCTGTATTAATTGTGCTCACCCATGTGACCATGTTCTCTTCTGTCCATTGGCTAGCTGTCACCCACTGAAAGGCGAGTGCACGTGCCAGCCAGGCTGGGCGGGGCTTTACTGCAACGAGACCTGCGCCCGTGGTTACTACGGCCATGGTTGCCTGGAGCCCTGCCTGTGTGTCAACGGAGGGGTGTGTGACAGTGTGAGCGGGGGCTGCCACTGTGCCCCTGGGTACACGGTGAGTGATTAAGACAGGCAACACTGGGGCATAGAATGGCACTGACAATAACTAAAGCATCATTTATTTGTGTTATTTACTTAAGGTAATAAACACGCATGCAGAAATGTATACTCATATTGCATATATTCTGCTTTTCTGTTGTTGTGAGCTGTTATAACCTGCTTATGTCTGTTGCGTAGGGTGCTCACTGTGAGAGTCCCTGTAAGAGTGGTACCTATGGGAAGGACTGTTCTCTGGAGTGCTCCTGCTCCAACTCAGTGGACTGCTCTCCCATTGATGGGACCTGCTTCTGCAAAGAGGGTGAGTCACTGATAAGAGACAGTCTGACTGAGCGAGAATAGTCACGCAGACATACTCAACGGTGTGAAGTGTGTCTGTGGCTACCGTATTGTGTGAACCAGTCAGTTAGAACGCGATTCCATCTGTGTCGCTGAAGCGTTACAGATTGGGCAATCTAAATTTAAACAGGACTTCCTTTTGAGCCGACGTGCGCAGCGTTTACCGTCACCGCAGTCACCGCTAGCTAACGTGGGAACATTGCCTTTAAAGTTCAATCACGCTGTAACCTTGAACCTCCGCGACACCGTTCCAATCCAGCCATAGGTATCAGAAGCAGACCTGTGTTTTGTTCCAAAATAGCTGCTCCTCTTTACAGAAAGACATTTAGACAAATATACAGGCAGACAGACACAGACATGTATGATTCCTTTACAAAATGTCCCTCTCTGTCTCTCTCCAGGCTGGCGAGGGCGGTACTGCTCCATGCCCTGTTCTAAGGACACCTGGGGCCCGGGTTGCAACGCCACGTGCCAGTGTGCCAATGGGGCATTGTGTAACCCAGCCGACGGATCCTGCACTTGCACTCCAGGCTGGCAGGGGCCCCTGTGCGACCAACCATGTCCCGTAAGTGCCAGTATGATACTGTAGCGATAACGTTTGTTAAAAGGAAACATGATCTTAACGTAACTTGGGCCATTCATTGCATATATTAGTAATGTTACTCATACTATAATCACTGTCTTTATCTCTTTACTGTAGCTCATTCTGTGCATCCATAAGTCTATATCTGGACTTCCAACTTATCTTCAGTCCTCCTATTCCTCAATGAGGAAAATCTGCCAACTATGATGTATTTACAGTGTATCTTGCCAAAGTACAGTTTGCTTGACTCTGACTGTGCTGGCCAAATGGTTCAGGGATTCCCTTGACGATGCTTTCGTGGTTGGCATGTGTTTGCTGTACAGATGGGCACGTTCGGGCCAGGCTGCCTGAAGAGGTGTGACTGCCTAAACGCAGACGGCTGCCAGGGTGCCAGCGGGCAGTGCCAATGTCTGCCAGGGTGGACTGGTAAGCACCGACGCCCCCGTTGAGTTTGTGTCAGCTTGGGATGGACCTGGAAATTAGTCAGTCCAATGTGATCTACAGGTTTTAACCTCTCTCTGTGTCTCTCTCTCTGTGTCTGTCTCTCTGTCTCTCTTTCTCTGTGTCTCTCTGTGTCTCTCTGTCTCACTCTCTGTCTCTCTCTATGTCTCTCTGTGTCTCTCTATGTCTCTCTCTCTCTCTCTGTCTCTCTCTGTCTCTCTCTGTCTCTCTGTCTTTCTTGTGTGTGCTTTTCTCTCCTAGGTGCCCGCTGTGCCCAGACATGCTCAGAGGATACATGGGGACGTCACTGTAACCAGAGCTGCTTCTGTCAGAACAGTGCCACATGTCTGCCACACAGCGGTGCCTGCGTTTGTCTCCCTGGTTACTGGGGACCCACCTGTCAACAAAGTGAGTACAGAAAATGTTTGATATTGATGCCTGTATAAATAAGTAGAAAATGTCACTCTATCACCATCAATCTCATTCATATGCTAAATTGTGTGTCAAGTTGCTAAATTGTTATGTATCACCATAATCTCTCTCTTTCAGTGTGCAGTGCGGGTGTGTATGGTGACCAGTGCAGTATAACATGCCCGTCCTGTGCCCACTCCTCCTCCTGCCACCATGTCACAGGCCAGTGTGTGTGTACCCCCGGGTACACTGGAGCCCTTTGTGAACAAGGTCAGCACTAAATCATATCTCACCTATAGTCAAACTAGCGCACATATAGAAGACCCGCAGCATCTTGGCATACTTTAGTGCTTTACATGGTCATTTTTTTATGTGTGTATTATATTTGACCTTGACGTGTGTTTTGGTGTAATTCCTAGCCTGTCCAGGGGGTCTCTATGGTAAGCAATGTACTGGAGTGTGTAGATGTGCCCACAACTCATCGTGCCACCATCAGGATGGGTCCTGCCTCTGCCCCCCAGGATGGACAGGCCCTGACTGTACTCTACGTAAGTCTGGCTCTATTGATTTTTTACTGTATCACAACATATGCCCAACTTGACCTTTGCTGATTGAAATCAATGCCATTTTTTTTTTTTAAATAAAGAGTTCAAATTCACGAGTCATACTTTGAATCTCTGCATGTGCCTCTAGAATGCCACCATGGGATGTTTGGCCTTAACTGTGCCCAAGTCTGCTCCTGCCCGCCCAACTTCTACTGCGACCCACAGACAGGGGAGTGTGTGTGTGAATCAGGACCAGGGATCGACTGCAAAAAAGGTATGGTCTCCCCTTTACCCAATGAACAGTTACGAACCATACATCTGTTTACAAGCTAGTAATGACATACTGTTGCCCATAGCTACCAGACTATAATAGTTGTCTATTGCGTTGTCTATTGAATCTGCTACAATCCAGTTAAATAAGACGGTAATGAAACTTTGGTTATTATCTACCTAAGACTATTCAGCATTAAGTATTGTGACGGTGATGACTGGAGGGCCTGTGACGGTGATGACCCTTGTTCTCTGTGCTCCACACAGAACGCTTTGTGAGTATGATGGTGCCCGTGTCCCCGGGGGAGAGGGACTCGTGGGGGGCCATCGCAGGCATCGTGGTGCTGGTCATGCTGGTGGTGCTGCTGCTGGCCCTGCTACTGCTCTACCGCCGCCGGCAGAAAGACAAGCAAGCCAACACACCAACAGTCTCCTTCTCCACCTCACGCACCGTCAACTCCGAATACGCAATACCAGGTACTGTATTGATACAGCATTGGTGTAAAAGATTACGTTAAAAAACAAATGTTTGCGAATAGTTTGACCACATAATGTATCCATACTGTAGCGCTGGCTAGGTTACAGTTTTGGTTAGGATTCATACACAGTAATGTATTTTATACACAGTGCTGGTTATTGATGTCATTTCCCTTCTTGCTCAGATGTTCCTCACAGCTACCACCACTACTACAACCCCAGCTATCACACATTGACTTGGAGCAGACCCCCTCTACCACACGTCTCCAACAACCAGGACCGCGCCATCAAGGCAAGTGTCATTACCGTCACCTCCGTCTCGAGTCAACTCTGTTACACCCGTGTCCTTTATACAGGATATGCTTGTTTGAGAGGAGCTGTACGATTTCCGATTGGTTAATATTGGTGTCTTTCAACCAGAACACCAATAACCAGCTCTTCTGTGATGTGAAGAACATGGAGAGGGAGAGAGGCCTGTTCGGGGTGGAGAGCAATGCCACTTTGCCTGCAGACTGGAAACACCATGAGGCTCGCAAAGAACCAGGTCAGTCTTTTTTACTGCCTGTTTCAAACTGCCCGTTCTTCACCAACTTTCATCCTCCATTTCATCACCTGATATTGATTTAATACCAAGACAGGATATTTGTCTTTTATGAGTTTGCTATAAATAAATAGATTATGCAAAATGTTTCATGTTTACAGGAGCTTTCAGCATTGACCGCAGTTATAGCTACAGTGCCAGCCTTGGGAAATATTACAACAAAGGTAGTTTTCCATGCTTTCCCTTTTCTCCTTCATTTGCAGCAACTCCAAGTTAATGTGAAATATGCTTGCTTTTCTCTAGAACTACTCTAGGCAACATGTCCATCAATCCATTTTCACACATGCCTTCCTTTTGTGGAACATCTAACATAAAACATGCCTGAACTGCCAACCCATCACCAGATGACAAACTACATGTGAACTGGCTGACCCAGAGCCAGTCAGCTCCTCTGTTAACTTTTACACTTTGCCCCTTGTTAGTAACAGAACTAAAGGATACTGGGGTTGCAGCTAGCAGCAGTTCTCTGAACAGTGAGAACCCCTACGCCACCATTAAAGACCTGCCCGGCCTGCCCTTCGTCCCTCCTGAGAGCAGCTACATGGAGATGAGGACGGCCGTGCCCCATGACAGGTCCTACACCGAGATCAGCCCTCCACCATTCAGCACAGCAACATTACGCAGAGGTGGGTTAATATACTGTTGTTCAAGACCCTTCCAATTTATGTCAGTAGTATACACGGAATATCTGGCTATGCTAGCATGTAAAACAACAAAACAGACAATTCTCTATCACTATGTAAAATGTTTAGGTTTCACATAGCATACTCAAAACAAAAATATTAGACTGTGCAAATAGACAACTGAGATGGATGGGTTTCCGTCACACATGGTTGAATGAGCAGTACTGTTTTCATGGAAATGAAAGGAGGTCATGTGAGGAAAGGGAGAGGGGAGGAAACCACAGGAATGGATTGGAAAGTCTCAGTATGAGAGCTGGAGAAAGGGTTGACCATAGCAATAACCTCATTCCTAGGCCAGGAGAATCATACCATATATTTCATAGTATGATCCTTAAATTTACCATTCACATTATTTAAAGAAAATCTGAAATATAAACTCCAGTAGACAGATGACAATTACACTTACAATGTTTATTTCACATTTTTCAGAGCGCAGTTCCCTTGGGCAGGTCCCAGAGCAGGAGCCCCATAATCACTATGACCTCCCTGTGAACAGCCACATCCCAGGACACTATGACCTGCCACCTGTCCGACGCCCACCCTCTCCCGTACGCAGGAGACTGCCCCAATGACACCAGCCCTACTCTGAACATCACAACTCAGAAGAACTACTTTTAAACGTTACTGCCAATCAAAAACATTGGTAGGAAGTTGTCTTGGGGTTATTCAAGGCTACAAAACAGTCAGTTGCAGCAGTGACAGTCAGTGCAACCTGACAAAGACAGCAGATTATGCCGATGCTTCTGTCAGTAGGTTTACATAGTAACACTGCCCCCTGGTGGATTAAGGTGGCATTTTATCCACCGTTACACTCTTGTGATCCAGACTCAAGGACCAAGGCATGTGGGGATAGGCTTTGAGAATGCCAGTATCGCAGTTTGAGGACATACATGCATGCATTCGAGTTTGACCAAACTTGGGATTCCTTCAAATGTTATTTTCACACTGCAGATGAAGGGATTTGGCTTTTGGAGCACTTGATTTGGCATACAAGCCTTTTGACCAGAATGACATAAACCGGGACGGCAATTGAAAGACATTTTTATATCTCCATGATGTCAGTAGTTTAGTATGATGTCCTCTCAAGCCCCTTTAGACAATAGAATGTCAGCTTCCAATTAGGGGAAATCCAGAGCACATTTGTACAGCTAGCGCCTCAGAATGTTTTTCAATGTAATCATGCAATATGTTGTATATAATGTACATTAAATGGCTTAACATTGTATGCACTTGTTCAGAAGCATTTTGTGCTCAGGTAGCTACTCTAATGTCACACATCAAACCACAGATGACATTTTATTAAGAAGTCAACCACAAGACGGCATTTGTTGGGAAAATAGTTTTCATTGTGTCTTCTTGAACAGAAAAGGCTGGTAAATCATCACTAATTCATTCTACCTGGATTGCATGGTTTTCCCATATTAGGTATAATCATTTCTTACAAATTCAATTGAGCATTATGTACAAGGGCAATTTCCGTACAAATATGCAACTATAGCCAACATGCTCTGTAAATCTGTAAATCTATAAATTCCATCGTCTTTAAAGACAAAATATCGCATATCTTTGGAATTGACACCTCATAATGCAAAAAGAATACATCATTTCCAATGATCACTAGCAGGTATCAATAAGGCACTTGAGACATGATGAGAAAAGAAATGCTGAAAAGTGACAAAAGTAATTATATATGTATAAGTAAAAAATATTATTGAACTTCTCTAAGGTATGTCTGGGGCAGTGAGAATAATCACATTTTCTCCAAATTGGTAGTGATAGAAATGTGTATGAAGTACAAAAAAAACTTAAATATTGCATAAAGTATCAAGTATTCTCAGAAACTCTTCACTGCTTATGCATCCTATAAAAAGGCTGCCAGACTACTGTACATGCCTCTATTAATATATTCAGTGGATAAATCTTTGTAGATGATTGTAGCTCATTTTTGACATACCGGTAATTGTAATTGCCGCCGCCGCCCCTCCCGGGAAAAATAATAATAAACATGCCCAAAAGAAAAGACACTAAGCTCAGAAAAGTGGGAGAGAGGCCCCTGGACAATAGTTTAAAGACTACCAATACATGAATACAGAGGATGTCAATGTTAAATTGGTATCATGTGAGGAATAGATGGTTTAAGTTTCATTTAGGTTTCCTTCTCAAGTTAAATACTCTCTGACCTTGTCAAAGTGACACCTTGATAATTGATTACACTGAAAATATGGCACCAACATGTTTGCCAATGCAACATACTGTGTAGTTCATAAATAAAGTCAACTTTCGGCCAGATAATACCACATAGTCCAACTACCCCTACGGGCCATTCAGGCTCAGGCTTACTTGTCCAAGGTTTACTTTCTATCTGTACCCATTCTTTCTGACACTACACCTGATACAACGTTACAGAAAGTACACATTGTTGCACTGCTGTCACGAGAAGGTAAACATTGTACTTTCATTTAAAATCAACACACTTCCAACTCAGACGATTTCTGTCTTTAGAGTCTGACAAACCAGAACATCTATTTCTCAAGCTGCCACATTCCCTAAAACCTAAAAATGGAAGGTCAATATTAGAAGGTTACAGTAACATTACTACAATCCATCTGGCAATTATCTCAGATTCAAAAAGCAAAATAATCCATACAAATCATATTGTTTTGTCTAGATCTGATGAGTTGCCCTACAGTATAACTACATAAACAAAAAAGTGTGGCATAACTGTTTTGTCATACAAGACAAAGGTGAGGGCAGACAATAATTATCAGCCTCTAAGAGGAAACTATTTCTGGAGGTTAGAGGTCATGTCAAGACCGTACTCAACTTTACAATACAGTACTACTTGGTCTTCCCCATGTCTGTGTGCTCATCTCGTTTTGGTATCCTTTCGTTAACAACTACATACCTCTTTCAAGCCTGTGAAAACAATTCACAATTTGGAACCTATATCCATATTACCATAGTTGTCTGATTGTTTCATGAGTAATAATATAGATGTCATTCCATAAAGAAACTACTGTCTTGTGTTCAGAAAAATAAACCACTTGATGGCAGTGTCAAGTTTGAGCTCCTCTTTGTAACTATGGCTTTAGAATGACCAATCCCATCGCTCAGTCTAATACAAACCCCCATAATCCTCTAGCGGTCAGAGGGGGTTCACTCCATCTCCATTTAGTGACATTCAGGACATTCTATGGTAGTGTATTTGGAATACCAGGCCTGAGATCCCTGGTTCCAGCCCCCATATCCACTGATTCATAGCAGGGTTTGCTGCTGTGCGTGTTTAGTGTTGTGACAGTTTAGACATGACGCAAAAGCCCACTATGGATCAAAGTCCACTGTAATGGTTAAAGGTGCTTTCTGTGCCTCTCTCCCTAGATATGGCCCTAAACAGTGAAAGCATCTGCCCAGCCCACATGCAATAACTAGAATATACAAGCAGCTCATATATCTGAAGTGAATACACAGCTTTTGCCAAACACCAAAGGCAATCTAACCTGCAGATTATGTCATACAAAATAAGACAGATCATACATCAAACAAAGGAAATAAAAAAGTTATTTAAAAAAAAGGCATCTCCCATCCATGTGTGGTGTGGGGGGTACTTGTCCAGGTAAGTTGGTGCCTGCCTGGCTTTACATGATGGAGCAGTTCTCCGGTCTGGGACCTCCCTGGGAAAGACAGGAAGTGACACAGGGGCGTTAGAGGAAGTGAGGGGACAGGAAGGGGCTGTTGTCATAACAGCAGGAGACACAGGAAAACTGGAATAACAGTGTTGCTGTGTGAGAGAGAGATGTTTGTGCTTTGAAACAGAAATAGTGTGTGTTAAAACGATATACATGATCAAACAGATGGAGTCCTACAGTACCTGTCTGGGTGAGTTGCTACCCATTATAAAGAGGGGAGACAGCAGGCCCTCAGGCAGACCTCCTCCACTGCTGATGGAGCAGGAGCCACTGGACACCCCTGAGGTGGCACAGCTCTTATCAGACGGCTGGCCACATGAGCCACAGACCACCGTGCGGCTCCGCAGGTTGTAGTCACTGTCCACGCCGCACGCACTGTGGTTGCCCTGCAGAGGGAGACAAAGAACAGAAGGTTCCAACATTACTGGTAAATACTAACTGTAGCCACTGAGGCAGTGGTTCCTACACTTTTTAGCACGGAGACCCAGTAATGGTAAATAAAAGTCTTTCCATTTTTCTTGTCACCCTTTAGAGAAGTATTTAAGTGTATCATCGCACACCCCTGGCCTTATTCAGTGACTAAATAAGTACTCTACATAAATGAACCTATTTTCATCTGAAACAGGGGATCCTGAACAACATTTTGGCTCAATAGCCTTCCTCACAGTGCAAGTATAGTTTGAGTAATTTATTTATCATCCTGAGCCTGTGTTTTTCATAAAACGTGAGACTCACGTCATCGTCATCATCTTCCTGGAACAGGGTGCGTGTAACCTTCCTCTGTGCCATTTCCTATGGGAAAGAGAGGCGCAGAACAGTCAGTTTGACAACCAGCTATGACAGGAGTAAGGTTTTTTACCAAATCTCACATGTATTCAAATATGTAGGATAGGAAGTGGGATGATGTTGCCAAGAGAAAGACTGAACTGTCAACGGGACAATGGGAAGGTACAACTACAAACAGGTGCATGTAACGTGTGCCTCTCACCTCTCCATTGGCGCTGACCAGGATGGTTTGGAACAGGTCTCCGCTGCCCCATGAGTTCTGGGTCTTCCACACCAGGTCTGAGGGGGGGTTGTGGGTGCCGCCTGCTCCTGAAGCCCAAATCTACAGAGCGAAGAGGTACAGGACTGTCTTATGACCTGATCACATACTATAGATGCTTTACACACAGGCCCACATTGTGACAAACATGCTGCTCTCTGTTAGAATACACACTTCTCTCAACATGGTGTACTAAAAACTGAACACATGCATAGTTGATGACAGTGCAGACATGATGAAGGTTTTACTCACTGTGACGGTCTGTCCTGCCTTGAGGTTGAATTTGGGGGGGAACTTGTAGACGATGGGGGTGCTGGTGCCCACCTGTCTCTTCACCTGCCAGTGGCCCAGAAGCTGGTCCTGAAGGAGAACAGACAAGCATCAAGTGGGTTTCAGCCAACGTCAACTAAAAATCACTAAGTAGAAAAGTGATTGTCCTTTTACAACATCAGCCTAACATGGTGTTTTTACTACAGTAGCTTCCTTACAAAACCTGTGCATTTGACCATAACAGAAAGAATGCGACAATGGGTGCTTTCTGCTACGATGCATGTCAAGCTGACCGATGAACTCCATACCTCGTTGGCCTTGTTGCTGAGGCGGACGTACTTCCCCTCCAGGTCCACCTCGTCCACGGTGACGCGGCCGCTAGCGGAGGCCTGCTGGGCAATGCGTGTACGCGTCACGGCGCCCCCCGCCAGGCTGGAGGTCTCGCTGTCGTTGTCATTGAGCCGTCTCTTCTTGGCGCTAGCCGTGCCTGAGGAGTTGCGGCTGCCGCTGGTGGACTGGACCACTCGGGCGCTGTGGCTGTGTCCTGAGCCCGAGGTACGGGTGGTATGGGTGTGTGCTGAGCCCGAGCCGGTGGTACGGGACACAGTGACTCGGGTTGGGGGAGGGCTGGGAGACAGACGCAGTCTGGGGGGGTGGCAGAGAAGAAGATTGTTGATACAAATCTAGTGTGGGTGTGTAGGTTACATGAGTTTATTTACTTCAGTCTGTGTGTAAATGTCTGTGTGTGGCTTTCAGTGCTCGTGTATGCATGATGTGTATTGTGCATATCTGTCATGTCTCCTCACCTCTCCTCCTCTCCCTCCAGCAGTTTACGATAGGCGCTGATCTCCATGTCCAGGGCCAGTTTGATGTCCAGCAGCTCCTGGTATTCATCCAGCTGTTGCTGCATTCGCATACGCATGTCCCCCATCTCCCTCTCCTTGTCCTCCAGGCGCCGGCGCATCGTGTCCCGCTCCCGGGCCAGAGACTCCTCCAGCTCACGCACCCTGGCCTCCCTCGCCGCCAGCTTACACACAGAGGGTTGATACCCCGGTTAGACCAACCAAAAGGGCCATATTTGACAGAGACGAGATGAACTGCGCTAATACTTTGCATTAGAATCAACACTAGAGCTAAGATAACAGCTGTCAGAGCTCCACAGTACGGAAATGTACGGTAAGAGACTTCTGTGATTGCACCCTGTCCACCTGTCAGCCGTACCTGTTTCTGCAGCTGGCTGAGCTGGGAGGACATGCCCTCCATCCGCACGCGGGTCTGCTGCAGCTCCTCGTGAGCCGCCCCCACCAGGGTACTGTTCCTGTCTGCGGAGTGACGGGCGTTCTCCAGCTGAGACACACACAGAGCCAGAGAGGTCAAAACGAAACCACACTACATGTGTCTGTGCTAGGTTGGCACTGGGCCAGTGAAAGCATGTTGAATGATGCATGGACAATACTACCGATTTCAACTGGATGGACAGCTTAGTGAAATTAAAATGAAATAACACAATCGATTTGAACTGATTTACATCTAGTCCACGTTTGAGCTGGTAGTGTGGACCAGTGGGTTGTGCTCCCTACCTTGGAGGTGTAGGTCTTCTCGATCTCCTCCTTATAGATGCGGACCTGCTCCTCGTGCTGGGCTCGCAGCTCCATCAGGGCCTCAGCCAGCTTACTCTCGTAATCCTGCTTTGTTCCTGCACTGTCAATCTCCACCATGCGAGACTCGTGCCTGCGCTTGGACTCCCTCAGCTCCTGCAGGGAGATAGACGGTACAGGCATACTTGAGTTATAGAAGAGGGGGTGAAGAGGTAACCTCATAAAACAGACTGATCTCGGTGTTCCATCAGTCTAGTTTGGAAGGCTAGTGAAGAGGACAGATGAGGAAACAAAAAGGAAGAGAAAAAAATAAAGTCTGAGGTAAAAAGAGAGGTCAAGGGGAAAAAGGAGCGCTAGTGTAAGAGTGGAAGGTAAAAGAGGGAGAGAGACCGAGAGAGAGCCTCACCTCTCCGTAGATGTTCTTCTGGAACTGCAGTTCTTCCTTGAGGGTCTGCAGGCGGTTCTCAGCGTCCACTCTCCTCAGCATCTCATCCTGAAGCTGCTTCTTAGCATCGCCCAGACCTGTCTCCAGCTAAGGGACAGAGAGTTTAAAGTTTGATGTTCACCTTTAGGGTGCTGTTAGATTAGATCAATTATTAATCATTTGTTGATCTGAAATCGCTAGAGTTATCAAAATCGCTTTAGCGAAGAGAAGCTGCATGTAAGATGTCAAAGCATGACTGGGTGAAACGATAGTTCAATTATGTGACCAGAAGGTGGCGTAGGAATATTATTCATTTCAGAGTTCAATGAGAACGATCCATGGTGATGCACTGACCTTGTTACAGCACTAACCCAAAAGTCATATTCACAGTTGATAGTTCTTTAAAAAGTAACATGTTTTTCTTTATATACACTGGAAGATGAAACATGTTTTTTCAATCATATACAGTTTGAACCCTGTACCTGAGGAGAGAGTATATAGTATGTGTAGAATTCAGAGTTGGCCTTTACCACTAGTCTCTTACCTTGGCTAGTTGGGCCTTTAGGTCCCTAACCTCAGCATCTAGAGAGCGTTTCTCCCCCAGGGCAGTGGACAAAGAGGCATCTTTAGAGTTCAACAGAGCCTCTAGATCCCTCAGCCGGGCCAGAGCTGCCTCTAGGTCCGACTCCTTCTTCCCATTTCTGTTGAGACATAGGTAGACAAATATATCAGTTTCCTGTTTTACTAACACGGTCTGTGTTTGAGCAACTTGTGTCTAATGCAGTATGATTACAATAAAGGCTGTTATGCATTTAGGCTCTTACAAAAAGAGTCAAACTGTTTAGTAACCTCTGTACATAAACTTCCCATTGACCAACATTATCCACATAGGTTCCAATTCTGGGATGACGTACTCACTACCACTACCTATGAAAGACTCATAAATGCCTTGAGCTGTCCTTAACTGAACTCCCATCATATTGAATAAATTAATTGACAGGGACATAATTGAATCAAGCTCACGTGTTCTAAATAAAAGGCCAACAGACACTCCTGAGGGAATCTCAGTTAAATCAAACACGGTTGCAGAGATCCAACTTTTCCCTCAGCACATATCCTGACCACATTCTGCGCATGTGTTTCTTTACCTCTACTTTACACACACATTTTTGTGGTGTGATAATTCTTCAAGTGTTAATGCTGAAACGCCCATGCAGCATCTGCATTCCAACCATTTGAGCTCAATTCAGTTAAATGTTTACATTTGAGTCATTTAGCAGATATTCTTATCCAGAGCAATTAGGGTTAAGTGCCTTACTCAAAGGCCATCAACAGATTTTTAACCTAGGTCAGCTCAGGGATTCGAAACAGCTACCTTTCGGTTATTGGCCCAACGTACTTCATGGGGATATGCAATTAGATCTTGAGTTATGAAGTTGTCTACAGTGTTGTTTTGAATGATAAACAGTGAGCAGATTCAAGAGCAGATGGTGTTAAACTGTAGCAGAGCCTACTTGTGTATTTTGCCTAGTGGCGCACGCTTTTGAGTTTTGGCCACGAGAGAAAAATGTGGTGGTGTTTTGTCCCTACAGTAATGTTATACTATGCTATTATATTCGGTTATGTAGAATACGATCATTATGTGATCTTGCGGCCATTGATTCAGCTTTGATCTAACTTTATTAAAACGAGCACTATCCGCCAGAGTAGCCTGTTCTCTACGATTAGAGCAGAGATATGCGTGAAAAGTTGAAAATAAACATGCGCAGAAGCTTCGAGGCTTTCTGAAAATTTGGACCGCATCCACGGCCTAAATAAAAAACGTTAACATTTGTTGTTTGCATGTGTGTGTTTTTTTTGTGTCAGACCGCTAAAGCAGGCATCAATTTGCCGTAGTGGTAAAAAAAAAAAAAAAAAAGACTTGGTCCCGGACCGTGGAAAAACTATGTAGCCAAACAGAAGAGGATGGGAAAGTGGTGGCTTGAGCATCATACCAGTTTGGCAAAGGCGCTCATTGAAAGCCGAGCAGGAAATAGATTCCCCGTTATTAAATTTGGCCCTTGCATTTCAATGTTCATGATCACTAATGACGCCCATCTGCTTGGGAGATGGCTTCCAGACGGCTAACCCACCACACTCATGCTCCCCCAGCCACTGCCAGCCTACAATAATCCTCTCTCCTTCCAAATGTATACATGAATTCAATAAAAAGACACAAAATCAGAACCATATGTATACGCCAATATAGCCTACACCAGTACAAGAACACACAAAGTATACAATGGAGTAGAAATATGCTCTGCCACATACAGACTAGCTCTTGTCCCATCTCAGATTTCACAAAGGCCCAGAGAGCACTAATGTTCAGCAGGATGAGTGATTGATGGACTGTTGGCATCCAACCACATTTACCGGCACCGGCCACCCACACAGCCCCCACCATTTGCATGAAAACAAAGACCCAACACAGTATCCTTCATGCACAGGAACACAAACACCCATACATATATTACAGTGATAATGGACAAGATCCAGCAATTGAAATGTAGAGGCATATTAGTCTGAAAGGTCCATTTAAAAACATAGTCTGCATATTTAATCAATAATAACTTAACTATACATGTGGCAGTAAACTGCCTACTCTGATCTGAATTAATTCAACCATTATTCTTGATTTCTAGAGGCTTAAAAAAAACTCTACCCCAGTCTACATTTGATTTGATCTAGATTTGATTACTCGTTAGACTTTATGACAGACACCGGCGTCATATTTAGCTTATCTTCCACCTGTGTGGATGGAGAGGACCAGTCTAAAAGCTTGTACTGATAAGCCTGACAGACAGAGAAACACAGGAGAGCTCAGTGGGATGGAAACAAGGAGTCATGTGAGGAATGTTCTGGTACTGTTGCCGGACAAGGCCAGGCAGGAGAGATGGAAGGGGGGGGTTCTTGGAAGAGAGGGATAAGAAGAAAGGAATTATTTCCAGTCAGCTCCTGTGCTGATATATTTCCACTGAACTGCAAAAAGAGTCACTGTTTTAGATAGCATCTGTGACATAAGAGCTAGGCCTCACACATACACAGGCCCTCATACACCCAGCTACTTGGAGGGCATGAGACAAGGTAGTGTGAAGACATGTCCCACTAAATAACAACCTCTCAACCAAAAACAAGCAAATCAAGGTGGACAGCTTAGTGACTGGGGACAAATGAAACAGCAGTTACTCTACTGTTATTGTCTTTTTTACAACCTACGTTCAACAAGATTTGTTACGTTTAACCACCTTTGGTGTTGCCAAGTTCCCTCTGGCTTATAGCCTAACTGTGGCCTCAATCAAGTTCTCACTGTTCCAATGGTTGGGAGGGTGTTTGTGTGGAATATTTTATAATAGTAATTTAAATATAATAGACATGGGAGAACCTAGAATAACCCAACGTAGGGCTGTTAGTCCTGTGTTATGAGGCATGAGTGTGAGTTTGTGTGTCTGCATGTGTGTTTAGCCCAACTTGCACACTGAGTTGGAACAGTAAAGCACTTGTGTCCAGACATTCAGTGTTTAAATAAGACATGTAAACATTTCATGCTGGGGCTACATTAATGCCTCCAGAACTGTAGCTTGTGTGTGGGTGGTGGGCCATTTATTATGACTAAATGGGCTATGTGGATCAGCTCTGGTACTGAACCTATGGTGATATAGAATGTAAATAATAAGCATGTATATGATATTCTCGTGAATGGCTGGTAGCTCCCGAGTGGCGCAGCAGTCTATGGCACTGCATCTCCGCGCTAGAGGCGTCACTACAGACCCTGGTTCGATTCCAGGCTGTATCACAATCCGGTTGTGTTTGGGAGTCCCATAGGGCGGCGCACAATTGGGACTGCGTCGTCCCTGTTAGGGTTTGGCCGTCATTGTAAGTAAGAATTTGTTCTCAACTGGCTTGCCTAGTTAAATATAAAAAGGGTAACATCAAATGGCTATAAGATGATATAGGACATAGTAATACAGGCAGCCTGGCTGTGATGACATAGGTCATTCACATTCTGAGTATGGCAATATTGGGTGTGATGTGTGTCAGTAACTTTGTTCATCAGCTGTAGTGCTGAGGATATAGGTGATAATGAATATGAATGGCATTGTTGATCCGCTCTAGTGTTGAGGATATGGAAGCCTGTGTATCCATAACTGCCAGTGAGCCTGCAATGCGTTTGTTTGCTCCAGGATGTCGACTTAACGGAATGCATGACCTGGCTGAACGTCATGCCTGAGAGCGTGAATGTGTGTGTGCAAACTGAATACATTTGTAGAGCAAAATGTACTTTGAAAAAAGTTTACATTTGAATCCATCCAAACTTGGACCCCACCTCAGAAACCGGTGTGGATGGAAGTCTGTTTATCAAAACAGCATGTGTTGGATGTGGACAGTTTATGCAACTGAATTTTTAGGGGATAAAATAACCAAACCGGTATACTGTATTTATAGCATATAGGGTGTGATGTGTTCAATTGTCACAATTACTCACAGGACATTGATCCAGGCATCTAGAAACCATGTAAAGAAATGGAGTTAAGGAAGCCTACAGTTAACGGTCTATTTAGATCAGAGAAATAGTCGATGATGCTTCAAAAACACACAGTAGCCCGACTGTTTCTCCTGTGCACATTACTGTTGTGATAATCTTGGTTACCCAGAAGTAAAATTCTCTTGCGAAAGTTGGCCAATTCCTGTTTTACTTCTGGGGGGAATGGTGTTAACAATTGTGATTATCTTTATGCAAAGGAAGGAAGCAAAGTTTCCTCCCTTGGAAATGGAAACTCTCGGCCAAACCCCTGCCTTCCGCTAATTCCCCCAGTGTTAATCATGGCCAAAATGCGCATTTTATATTTCATGAATTTTTACAGAGAGACAATTTGACTTTGTGGCTGTGTAATCTAGTGGAAACCAGTTATCATCCACACATGGGCTTGAAAAATCGACCACACCAGTTTAAGCACCGCGGTCACCCAATCCCGATTCGTCCAAGTAATCAACGACGAAAACCACAAACTGCTGCTGCTCGTAATCAAATAATTCTGTGAGCCTTGACAGATTCCTGCCGTTTCATCTGTCCACCAGAGATTACTGTTGTGACAACAGTGTTATATCAAAGCTCACACAACTTTTAAAAAAGGGCAAAGGACAAAGAGCCGTCTCAAAACGTTTTCCAGTTTACATAGTGAGCAGCAGATCTACTGCCGAATGACAGTTTAGTGAGAGTGAGAGAGAGAGGGAGAAAGAAAGGTGAGGAGAGAGAGAAAAGGGGAGGAATAATAAAATGGAGGAATGTGTTGGTTCAGCCTCCACTCTTGGGTGACTCACTGCTATCTTTGTCCGCCTCATTCCTCCACTCTTGGGTGACTCACTGCTATCTTTGTCCACCTCATTGACGACAATGGAGCGAGCCCACCCCCAAAAAAACTAAACTACGGAAAACCCACAACCTGGCTATTTTGCTGTGCCGTTGCTATGACAGCAGAGGCCTACTCATCTAAAGTATGGCATTTCCCCACATTTTGGATATAATGGATAAACACGTAGAATTTCACTGCCGATGCTTACTTTGAGCATATTTCAGAGCTAAACTCAATTGAAAAAGTTTCCTCCCTCATAGGCCTATTTCGAAAAGCTTTCCTGTTAGGCTCCTGGTGGAAAATCTAGCCTATAATTACTACAATATGACAGATGAATCATGCGGGAATACCCACAAAGTCTTAAAGTATTTTAATGTCCTGGCAGCAGTAATACCTAAATAATGATTCACTATGAAGACCAGCCAGAAACCAGAGAACGTATCTGTTTCCCATGAAGTTGATGTTAAACAGATCATTCATTGTATGTACTCTAAATCATATTTTAAAAGGGTAGGAAGCATATGAACAATACTAGACACTTCATTTTAACCAGGGATACATATAGTTCACATCCAAATGACATTTTACACAAATACTACAGCGGCATGATTATAGACAACTATGAACGCTCCTATACTCTGTGTGTGTGTGTCTGTGTGTGTGTGTGTGTGTCCGTCCGCACCCATCCTCTGGTCCCCTCATACTACCACACCCACTTTCTGACTCGCTCTCACACACACACACACACACACACACACACACACACACACACACACACACACACACACACACACACTAAATTACTTGCCCAGTTCCCCGACCTTGTAAACACAGCCATTTCCCTATCAGTGCAGGCTAACAGTGCACTGAAGTGAGGCAGTCAACGCTAAATCACCCCACTAATGGGAAAGGCCAAATCTCAATGGAGTCACACAGTCAATCAGGCAGTGCAAAAGGCCCTCTGGCCTCTCTGTGCTATTAGGGGGTCTGTTAGGAATGAGAATGTAATCCCCCCTCCCGTGTTACTACAAAGTCTTCCACTGCACAGAGTTGTAATGGTTGATTGATCTTATTGGTACGGTGCGCAACTAAGGAACGACACCCACCAGTCTGGCTGGCATGTGTGAACGTGTGGGTGGGTTTCCTTGGAAGTTGGAAATTACAAGGGGTCCTCCGTCCCTAAAGACGATCTTTGGGCTCCCATCCCTATTAATAGCAATCCTTCACAATCCCATTTTCCCAATACCAAAGTGGTAAGTTTAGGACACAGAGAGCCTAGAGGGGAAAAGGCTGTTGAATAATGGGGTCTTAGTGCAAACAAGGTCCAGAAATAGCAGTAGAGAGTTTTTCCAAGACCAACAGCCAGACTACACAATGTGTCAGAGTTTCAGGAGAATGCTGAAAACAGCATTGTTTAAATGAAAAAATGTGCGGTTCATATTTAAAGTTAAGTATTCAGACCGTGGATTGGTTCAACCTACTTCTGTACTGATTCAACAAAATGTTTAAGTATGTCATGTATTATTTCAACTAAAAGGTTGTTTATGTGAACATCATTTAGAAGCACTGTTAAGAGGACATGGAAATCTCTGACATTAAAAGAAAATATTATAATCCAAAGTACAGGCTGGCACATGATCATGTCTCTTCTGGGATCAAAACACAATGGAAAGGATTGTTTTCATTCCGTGTGTGTGTGTGTGTGTGTGTGTGAGATAAATCACAAGGGGAAAACAACCCAGCCATAGCCAGAAGCCACCCACTCACCACATCCATATGGGCAGATGGGAATAGATTTCCTAGTGTTTCACCACCAGCATCATGGTGCTCAAGACTGCCATCTTCCTATGTGTTTCACCACCAGCATCATGGTGCTCAAGACTGCCATCTTCCTATGTGTTTCACCACCAGCATCATGGTGCTCAAGACTGCTATCTTCCTATGTGTTTCACCACCAGCATCATGGTGCTCAAGACTGCCATCTTCCTATGTGTTTCACCACCAGCATCATGGTGCTCAAGACTGCTATCTTCCTATGTGTTTCACCACCAGCATCATGGTGCTCAAGACTGCTATCTTCCTATGTGTTTCAAATAGACAAGCAGTGTGGGGGGGCGAGGTTACAGAGGGGAGGCCATAAACAGCCTACACATGGGTCATGCTCAGTAGGTACAAAAAGTTTTGAAACAGAAAACTAACCCCCCCCCACATCAAAATGTTTTTTTCCCCCCCTGTCATGTCTATTGAACATGACCCTGCTTTTTGCCTCCCATAATATCCCCATTCAAACACATGGCCAGCAATGACCAAAAGAAAGCATCTCTCCCACAGATAAAGCTTTTTATGTAGCTCTGGCTCTGTGTGTACGTGACACAGGCCTGGTTCCACTTTCAATGATAGTGAGTTAGTGATTCACCATGATATGAGTCAGAAGCCTGGTGCCCTTTCATTCAGCATGTTGGCATAAAAGCTAGCTATTGTTTGATTGTCTAGCCCCGATAAGGTAGAGAACACAGGTTAGCCAGTTTGTCCTTGTCTATTACCACTTGTAACACTCGTTTTATAATACTTCAACTGTCAGGAGAGTTACCGACACACAGAAAGTGATGTAGCTATGTAAATTAATTCTTACAGCTCTAAATGTATTTTAAACCTGTAGTAGCCTGTATCACCTATGAGCTTTAGTCAAATTTCAGACGATAACACTAATGAAATGAATTGAGATTGCTTGGAATCAAACTACTGCATACTGACAAAGTTTAAATACATTTTAACCTTGGTAGAACATACGCTCCCATGTAGATGAACAGCAAACAGTGTATGACTGGCTTTGACAGAGCAAACAGAGTCAGTGGGGACAGAGCTTAACTGATCTGAGGCCAAGTGGGGTGGTGTGTGTCCCCCCCACCGAAATCTGGTTGGCCACGCCAATGACCCCCTCAGAGATCTGATCGGTCTTCTCTGAAAATATATTGACATGATGGGCACCGAGCATCTCACTGGAAAAAGCATCTGAGCGAGCGAAACAGCACCCCTCTGTCTTAGTATGTGTAGCCCATGTATCTGATCTTGTCTGGCCAAGAAGAGTATGACATGTCCATACAGCATCAGATACATGGGCTACAGATAAGACAGAGGGGCGCTGTTCGCCTCACTTTCGATGCTTTCTCTGGTGAATTGAAGGAAAATTATGAAAGACCGTTAGACACAAATGAGAAATAATTTTATAAGTGTTTCTTTTTTTTAATTGTTCATTTTTGGAGACTTTGTAGGTTGAATGTCATTACACTTATGGCGTTTGTAAGATCCCTTTCCATTCAAATGGTGGCTGCACAGTGCACTGTTCGGATGCTGGACTTTAGAGTAGACAAACGTGTGCAGGTAACCTACTTGCCCTACTTTTTGATGTGATTTGTTTACCAATCAGGTGATAACATCAGACTGGTTGTGTTCATGACACATTAAAAGGGAATATTTCTACAGTTAAATTACATTAATTTACTATAAAGCCGATAAAAATACATTTGTGCAGGCACAAGAACACATAGGAGGTCGCTTAAGAATAAAAGACACCCCACTGAATGTCACGGTATAAATTTGCTCTCTGGATGTCACTTTCAAGTGAATTTACTGCTGTATGCTGCTGTTCTATAAAATCCTGACCTCAAATGCAAATACTTTTGGAATTGATTTATTTGAACAAGGAAATGTACCAAACTTAAGCATTTAATATGTGTTGAACCATTATATAATTGAAATTTGTACAACCCCCCCACCCCAAAAAATATATATACAAATCCCCCTAAACTGGGTCTGTGTCCCACCTTGGCCACCCCATTCAAAATGTTCTGAGCACGCCAATGAACAGATTCAGAGCTTAACTGATCTGAGGCCAATTACCCCATGCAGCTGCATTGAGTTACAATGAAAGCTCTGCTGTGGTGCCATGTGAATAGATGGGGAGTGGTGCTAACGTTAGCATTATGGAACTAATACAGCAGACTGTGTGGCGCCTAATAGGAGGAGCAGTGTTAGCTTTAACATTCTTTAGCCTATTCTAGCCAATGGGAATATGTAGTTAGATCCCAACTGTTTGATGCACTATGCAGAAATCGCGCCACCATTTCCTGGTTGCTAAAATTCTAATAGTTCGCTTAATTTCAGTTTGTGACAAAACAAGCAAGTATAGTGTAGAGAATCATTGTACCATCTAAATTGCAGTGAAATATATTTTTCATAACCAAAAATATTGTATTTTCAGCTGTTGGAAGCAGGTGTGCAAAACCGAAAAGTAAACTATGCAAAAACTAAACTTAAGAACAGGAAGCATAGAAGTAGTGCATAGAACAGCTCTACCGCTTCTTAGACTTACTTTCAACGAGAATGACAGATCTATAACCCACAGTTCTATGTGAATTTGGTCAAGTCGCCCAATGTTACACAATCCATCTTTAATGTTAAGATTAGTTCCCTTCTGCATTACGGTATGTAAACGTCAGTAAACATTTCCTTAGTGAACACTTGCATTGGGGAGTAGTCTATAACAGTGCATTGGACAACATTGGCCTGCACCTGGTTACACATCACAATCCTTTTAAAGCTTGGCTTGTATAGGCTCCAGTAAACAAGAGTGTTGTTTAGTGACACAAAATGCTAAACATCTGGAGGTCTTCCTGAATGTTCAAAATGCTCCATGCAAAACATCAAACTCTGTTGAAGGAAATGAAAACGCTTCAGACATATTGATAATCTCAAATGTACTTTGAGCATTCAGAGTTGTGGTAATCCACTGGCAGTTACATTACTGATCAGATTATAACATTTGGGGGTCGCATCCACTTCATCCACTACCAAATGGGAACTTCCCAGTGTGTTGTGTGTGTAACTTACGTTGAGGTGAGTGTGTGTGTTATAATTTGGGTACATACAATGTGTGTGTCTAAGTATGATGTGTGTTCGTGTGGAGTGAGCATGTGTGCAGAGGCCCAGCATTTTAAAGTGATTTACCCTGTTAGAGAGCGGATGACTCATTCAGCTTGGCTGGGTCTTGAAAAGAATCAAAGTGCTATGGAAACTCTTATCCACACACACACTCGTTCCAGCCCGCCAATGCCTTCTCCGAACACAGTACTGGTCTACTGAAAGGCCAAACACTACTCTTCAATTATCAAAACTCAGCCCAACAAAGAGAGCTCTATATAGCAGACATCACATGTACAGTCTTAGCACATGTGTTTTCCATTGCCATGTACTTTGTTAGGGCCAGTGGAGTGAGTAGCCACGAGACTAGCCTAGGTATACTCCCACTTGCCCCACTCACGCCTTTGGAGACCCCTAGAGCCTAGGGAACACTAAGTTGAAAGACAAAACAATGTATGAGAATAGCCATCAATTGTAGAACCTTCATATCAGACTTACTATTAACAACATTCCATGTTTTATAACTACAGCCACTGGAAGTCAGCCTTCAAGCTCCCTATTCATTACTAATCAATAAACTAGTTGAACAGCTGCTGAACTAACTACTAATGACACAGTAAACACTTGTAAAATGCTCTCAATGGGGCGGCAGGATAGCCTAGTGGTTCGAGCGTTGTGCCAGTAACCAAAAGTTTGCTGGATCGAATCCCCAACCAGAACTGTCGTTCTGCCCCTGAACAAGGCAGTTAACCTAGGCCGTCATTGTAAATAATAATTTGTTCTTAACTGACTTGCCTAGTTAATTAAAAGGTGCAATTTTTTTAATAAAAATAATCAACATGAAAACTGGCTGTTCATTTATTTATTTTACCTAGGCAAGTCAGATAAGAACAAATTCTTAATTTCAATGACAGCCTCGGAACAGTGGGTTAACTGCCTGTTCAGGGGCAGAACGACAGACTTGCCAGCTCGGGAGTTTTGAACTTGCAACCTTCCGGTTGTTAGTCCAACACTCTAACCACTAGGCTACCCTGCCGCCCCAAAATGACAAACAATGTTTCTATAACACATTTTTTAAATATACTTAAACATTTCAATAAGCCTGAACCTGTCTCTCTAATAGCAGGTCACAGAACAGGTTTAATTTGTGGCCTACACACCGTTGTGGCTAAAATAAAGTGTGTCACCCAAATCCAGGGAGCCTGTGGTCCAGACAGACTTGGTTCTGTATAACTTGAGAAGGTCACACTGTGTCACATGATACAGGCTGAGGTCATGCTGGTAGAATGACGCTGCCCTCAAGGGAGTTTTCAGAGAGAATCCAAACCTCCTGGGAGAAGCTGTAGTATAATAAACTGGTACACATTTCGTCCCCGAGGAAAACGAGTGGGGAAAATAAACTCAGCAGTGTGTGCAGCCTATCTGTTCCATGAAGAGCGAGCGCTTTAGAAACCAAATATTGATTCTTTGTGCCTCACGAACTGTAGCAAAGATGGATTCTATGTTGAATAAGACATTTTTCTTCTTATATTCAATTCAAGTTATGTTCTGCACAATTAAGGATGGGTACCAACTATTGCTTTCCCTGAGGTGAACTTCTATTGTGAACTTTAAACATTCATATCCAGAGGGATTGAGCCAAAAGCCTTTATTGAGAGGTTGTCTGAGTGCAGAACCAGAGTATTTCAACAGCTTTGATACATCATCATTCATTGGTGGGGAGAGGATGTTTGCTCTTGTCCATTTTAGAGGGAGAGTGACTTAATTCAAACACTTTAGCATAACAAATGGACTTCAATGGGTTCCTCCTGTCGTCCAGCTGTGTGTCAGCCCGGCAGAACATTCACATGATTAAATGGAAGTAGAGTGCAGTAGACGTCAGAGAATTGTTTAGAGTTTCCCTAAGCTAAAAGTAGCCGTACAGCCCTTGGTTACTAGTGGTAACCAAACTATGTGTTTATAAAATATTTGGGCCTACAAATAGACCACTTAGCCTCCTTGTATTACCATCCTTGTGGGTACCGGAAATCCCCAAAAGGACAGTAAAACAAGGTAAATTCTCCCTACCAGGACAAATGCTATTTGAAGCTTTATGGGTTAGGTTTAGGGTTGCGGGTTAAGGTTAGGTTTAGAGAAAATAGGATTTTGAATGGAAATCCATTTCAGGTCCCCACAAATATAGTAAAACATATGCTGTGTGTGTGAGCACGAGCGCAGAAATGAAACTGAGACAAAAACGTTCTTAATGAAGGAAATGTGTTCATGCTATATGATAAGTGTACTTCCTTCTGTGTTCTCTGATAGCTCCAAAGTGCTACAAGTTGGCATGGCAGCCACTCCAACACAAAATACATTACAGTAAATAAAGAAGCCAAACGACTTCATATCAGATTTTCCATCATTCAGGTCATTGGAATGAAATGACGGTTAAAAGAGGAAATACGTTGGGAAACTTCACACTGCAACCATATTCATTCTAATGAACATTTATCCTGCATACCGTACCCTCAATAGACAGACAAAACATCTACGCGTGTTAGAAGATGTTATCTGTCCTGTCCCACCATTAGCTACACTTATCTGTTACTCTTTGCCAACAGGTGTTACACACAGCAACCTTGGAGAAGAGTCTGGAAATGGGAGTGGGTTTTGAACTCCCTCAATGATCTAGCCCATTCCACCACCTTTGATCCCGAATGCCTACAACTCCGACCATAAAAAATAATTGTTCTACAGTTTGCAATAGATTAGCGAACCATCTTTACTTCCAGGGAGTGAAAGTCAAAAAGCAATAGGTTTTGACAATATAATTCAGTGGCATTTTTCAACAGGTGAACCAACAATAAGATCTAGAAAGAACACCGTATCTGCAGAGCTTGCATGGGTCTCCCTGTATATTGTCAACACGAAGCAGCCTATTCATCGTCTGGATGGGGAGACAAGGGATTGTCCTGCCAATGACGACCAGGAGCAGGTTCCCCCACACATGCTCCTATTTCACAGCCACAGATGGAAGGCACTGTGTCATGAGACTGGCGTCCGCCGCCCCTCTTAGGTTCCAGAGGAGGAGCATCCACAGTGGATAAGTAGACCTTGACGAATGTGGGAGTGTGGGCCAAGCCTTGGGGCTCATGTTGAAGCTTAGCAAATCATATTGCAGCATAGCAGCATCTTAGGTGGGTAGTCAATATTTTTAGGCTAGCCCGCTTGTGTTCTAGCCTAGCGATTCCTACTCTATCCTAACAGTGGAACATGCTTTAGCCAAATAAGGTTTGTTTTTATCCCCCCTGAAAAATCATTTACAAGCTAGACTGGGTTGTAGACGAGCAGTTTACATCCTAGTAGCCCAATGGCGATGGTCTGTCCTCAGGGGAGTTGCATGTGTCTGTTGCGACAAAGACGACTAAGAACAGGTGTGTATAGTCACAGGCCGTGGTAAGTGACCGTTACATCTGCTGCAGCACACTACAAAACAGGGCTAGAGGGCTTGGCACTGTATAATGTAGGCCCTACAGTAATGGGGTATTATAATATTTGAATGACTAAGAATGTTGTTGAAAGGGACATGCACACTTTATTTGTTGGGACGGTATACTGCTCTGTCTCTGATAAGAAAGTTACATTTACTTGCAAGTCCTCATAGGGCACCAGCCAAGGGTAATAACATGGTGTTGATAGGGAACTAGATGATACGTATGAACTATTAATAAAGATGGCTCGCTGCTCTGCCCCAGAAATCCAGACCTAAAGAAATGCCACAGCCAGCAGCTCCCTTCCCACAATCAAGGCCCTGAAAAACCTCTGAGTCACCACCCTGTCACACGCCCATGCCAAGACTCCCCAGCTGCCATGGCAACCAAACACTGGCAAACACACCGGCTGCAGCGTAAGAGACCGAGGCTGCCCACGCAGGCCTGAGAGATACATTTCCACCACACTTGTAACAAATGATTGGTTTCCAACAGAAGTTATAGGCGCTGTTGCTATTCTTCACTGAGCTAGGGACCTTACGGCACAATGGGAAAGAGAATTTAAGTGAACTGTAAAATTCCATTCACTCACCAAACAGACTTGGCTTTTAAAGAGAGTCACTACTCCTCAGACAGCCCAACTCACTCAACACACTCAAGTCAAGACCCAGAAGTCCACACCTTGACCAAGGTCGGCACTCAAACACAAACCCACCCCAGAGCCACACCCTCACCTGCAACGTTGGGCACACCAAACACTGTACATTCCATCTTGACAGATACACTGCAAACATTAATTGAAACATTAACCCAGTGAAAACACAATGGCACTATGGTTGAACAAGTAAGACTCCACCCTCACGTCTCTGTACAGACACCATTGCTTCAACATTGCAATTGCATGGTGTTGAAAACCAGAGTCATGCCAATGAGAAGCTGTTGAAGACCGTGTTTGAATAGCTTAAAATATTCCTTTTCTCTGTTTGCTACTCCCTGCGGAGGGAAGCCCCATGCATAAACGAGGGTACATTAAAGAAGTTTTTTTTTTAAAGTAAAATAACAAGTAAATACAACTAACACTTTCAACTGTCTTTCATTTTCTCAGACACACTGCAAACCGATTTGCACTTTGCCAAGATATTCAAACATTCCTGTGGAGTCATTGCAGGCCGTTGCCTGCTCGTAGGAGAGAGAGAGAGAGAGAGAGAGAGCGAGAGATGTGAGCTATTGTCTAGTCTGTGGGCACATTTACCCACTTAACTCTGGTAGACAGATCCCTTTAACATTCTCCCAAAGGTCTAAGTCTAACATACCCAGCCAGTTCCGATGGCTCAGTTGGTTGGAGAATGGTGCCAACACCAGAGTTTGGATTAATGCATATTTTATCTTAACCTGGAAACCTGCTTATAGGCTTTGATTGAAATGCGCTGTGTAATAATGCATTGCATGCATGGGATTGTGGGAGGGTTGACTGTCATTACACTCATAAGTCAAGCTAAACAGAGCGAGCTGTTTGTCAGGGCGTGGCCCCGTGGCTGGGCCCTTTGTCATTACCATGTAGGGGAATAGAGTATTACTACCCAACCTGATGAAAACCACCAGGAATGTACACAACTAATGTCAGGCATGTCGCTCTCCACACCTCTAAAGGATTTTAGAAGTCGGAGTTTAAGGTAGTGTGCATTCTGGTGCAAAATGGAGGTTGCATCACCCAGGTGTGGATTAGAAGCACTACCACTCACATCCTCAGTGGCAAACTGCCTTGGAATTAAAGGTTGCAATGGGTTAAATTCAATTATTTATTAGTAAAGGCTTATCTGACCAACGCTCTGACAAATGTGCCAGCATACTAGGTATCCAGTCCAGGGTGAAAATGGTTTCAGGGCTGGTGTACTTATGTTTTGGAAGAGAAAGAGGAACATGATGTAGTAGTGGAAATCTACTTAATTGAGAATGACTGTAGTGAAGGACTGGAGTAAGAGCAGACCTGCACTGGTTGATGAGTCAGAGCCAGTACAGGGAAATAACGTCACCACAAATTAGGTATAATGAAATGAGATGGTGTCTCGTCCTCTGGTTTGCATATGCCCCTCCCTATCATCATATAGTTGGTTGTAGGCAGTTAAATGTGTGTCAGTGAGATTACATGCTGAATCACAATCACTTTCAAATTTAGACTAAATTAATTAGCCACTTGGCCAAAACCCAATGTGTCCCTCAGCCAGAAACTTACAACAGGGAGCATGGCAATAGACTAACTTTATGACACCACAATTTGATACAGGATTACCCATAAACCTCCTGCCTTTCTGCCCCCATCCCAGGGTTTCCCCTAATAATAGTCCTGCAAACCCATCTTTGCTAGCTCTCTTGCCCCACACCTAGAACATTTGGCCTCAATTCAACTGAACATTTGTTTTTGCAGCCTTTACATGCTGCCTACAAAAAAAATGACCTAAACCCTACCAACCCAATGTGTCCTACCTGACTTTGAGCTCCTTGTAATCCTCCTTGACTTTTCCTAGCTCCAGCTGCAGTCGGGCGCGCTCCTTGGCCACCGAGTCGAGGGTCTTGCGGGCGTCGGCAAGCTCCGTCTCATAGGCCACCTTCATGCCCGTCACCTCACGGCTGATCTCGGTCTCGGACTCGGTGATGCGCAGCCGCAGCCCAGCATTCTCTATCTCCAGCGAGCGCACCTTGTCGATGTAGACGGCCAGACGGTCGTTGAGGTTGCACAGGTCGTCCTTCTCCTGCAGGCGAGAGATGCGGGTTGGGGAGAGTGGGGTGGCAGTCCCACCGCGGCTGGCTCGTTTCTGACCCGGAGATTCCATAGTGGACATCCAGCAGGTGGTTCAGGTGGTTGGCTGGGAGACAGGCTGTGGAGGGAAGGATTAATTAGTTAATCAACATCTGATACAGCAAATGTTAGAACAAGTATAGCGAAGCCTGAGGGAGGAACCATGTGAGTTAGCATGTGCCAAAATAGAAAATAGTAAAGGAGGAGGGGGTTGGGGCTTAGGTGTATAACAGCTACGCATCTCTCTCACCATCAGAGAAGCCCTACTAAAAATGCTGTTTGGGTGGTTAAGCAACTTTAGCTCTCTCCTGGGCAAGTCTAATTCCCACCGTCTGGCGTCTGCAGTGAACAGGCAATTAGACAATTTTGATAACACACAAAATATGTATTCAAGAACTACAGAAGCATACGAAACAATGAACAAACATTACACAAGCAAAGAATATCTGCATCATCTACCTTGTCCACCAACTGCTTGTTGAGACAGAGTGAAGAAGTACTAACAGCCTGCTAATTATGCCAGAGTCACTAATTCGGAGAAATGTGTCCGATGGTTGTCTCCCTCCACTTACATTCGGCTTGCCTAAATCTCAGTCATTACACCATGGCCTTGACTCACTACATAAACAAACACAGCAGGATGCCCTCACTAGGAGATGAAGAACCACTTTCTCAATGTTTAGATGGGCAGAGGCAGCAGTGAAATGACTGTCAGAAAGTACTGGATAAAAGGCTTTCGAAGCCCAAAAATCTAGCTGAGATTCACAGTAGATTAAATTATGTTTCCACAACATATTGACAATTAGCAATACAGAAAATTATATATATTTTCAATATCCATGTTTATATGTCAATATTAAAAAATTAATGTTAAAAATAAATATTGAAATCTAAATACTACTCCTATTACAGAGCACGCTGTAAAGCTTCTTATGCCACCAATTCTTGCTTTGTAGCATCTACAGATTAAACATTATGGAGTCTTAAAGGAGGCCTTGGTATGCCCGAAATGTCATAAATATGCCATCTTTGACTAATTATTTCTCAATTATGCTTTTAGATACACATTTTAAATACACACTGAATGTACCAAACATTAGGAACACCTTCCTAATATTCCACCCCCTTTAGCCCTCAGAACAGCCTCAAATCTTCGGGGCACAGACGCTACAAGGTGTTGAAAGCGTTCCACAGGGATGCTGGCCCATGTCGACTCCAATGGTGCCGACAGTTGTGTCAAGTTGGCTAGATGTCCTTTGGTTGGTGGGCCGTTCTTGATACACACGGGAAACTTGAGAGTGAAAAGCCCAGCAGTGTTCCAGTTTGACACACACAAACCGGTGCACCTGGCACCTACTACCATACCCTATTCAAAGGAACTTAAATAATGCTCTTGCCTATTCACCCTCTGAATGGCACACATACACAATCCATACCTCAATTGTCTCTAGGCTTAAAAATCCATCTTTGACTAATCTTCTCCCCTTCAACTGCCCTGATTGAAGTGGATTTAACGGGTTTCATCAATAATGGATTATAGCTTTGACCTGGTCAGTCAGTCATAAAAGAGCAGGTGTTCCTAATGTTTTGTACACTCATTGTACGTTAACAATCCTTCTTCCAAAGGACTGTTGTATGAATTTCATTTTGAGAAAATCCTCTTTTTTGTCTGGGTTTTGTGAGGAAGCACTCAGATGTAATCTATTTCATTACTCGTGCAATGATACAGCATTTATGATAAATAAGTAACTGATGAATGTGAACACCTTAGCACTACATATAATGCACATGTGTCAAGCCCTTTCCATAGATAATGAGGTACTTTTGGAAAGAGTAACTACTACATTACTTTCCCCAATAACCATGCATTAGAGTAACTTACACTGAATGACTTATATACTTTGAAAAGGTCACAGCCGAGTTGTTATCCTACACCCCCAACCGGTCAACAACGAAAGTGAAATGAAATTTGAACTGTACACTGTAGCCGTCAAGATCAAAGTACAAGCAGGAACCTATTCTCACATCTCTGTTAGTGTGGGCTGACATTCACAACTGTCAGTCAAAGTGCAACCAGAGCCAAAACGTCTTTACCTTACCTTAGTGAGAGTGTGAGGTTGTGAGTGGAAGCCTCCTGGTGGAGCAGTGTGTGTGTCTGCACAGCCGGACCTCTCTGGAAGTTCAGCTGCCGCTGTGTGTTGTAGATAGGTGTTCTTCTCTGGGTCTGAGGTGCCCCTGTGGAGTATAGGGAGGAGGATCAGTGCTGTCTGTGTGCCTTTGGCTCACGCTCTGGAATGGCTGTGTCACAGTCTCTCCCTGCACATGTATCGCTGGAGAAAGAGAGCGGGAAGTAGGGAGAGGGTGGGGCAAGGAGGAGCCAGGCTGGACTAATACAGATAGAACCCACACACAGCACAGCAACTACTTAGCTCCCTGGTGTCTCTCTCTCTCACTCTCTTTTCCTTTCTCTTTCATTCACAGTGGGCTCACAGACACAGTGATCCCAACTGCTTGGACATGTGGCCTGTCAGTGAAAGCTCCACTTTCAAGTGCAAACAGACAGAGAAAAATGGTTGGATGGAAAGTCCGTCCTGATACATTCTTTAAATTAACTGTATGGAGCTGTACAAATTTGTCTAGTCTGTAATTGCAAATCATCACCTTACTGTCAGCTCACAAAAAAAAGATTGTTTGCACCATTTTTTTAAATCAAAAGACCAAAAATTCCCAAGAAAATCGTCTATGTTACTGCTATATTTCCAATGAAGGGTACAGCACAGTACACCAATAAAGTAATTCCCATAGGTCATCTTCAAGCTCCCAGGTCTCTTTATCATCTCTGCTCGAAGATGGATCTTGTATTTATTGCCTCGGGGTGGAGTTAATGAAAGAACAGGTCCAATCAAGTCCAATGTCAGGAGGGGATGGTTATTCTGTGTGTGTGTGTGTGTGTGTGTGTGTGTGTGTGTGTGTGTGTGTGTGTGTGTGTGTGTGTGTGTGTGTGTGTGTGTGTGTGTGTGTGTGTGTGTGTACTGTTGATGGAGAGTGTGGGCATGGCATTGGACAGGCCCAGTAGCTATGGGAGTACCCTGGCAAAGCTCTAGTAGTGGAAAGGGCCTGTAATTTTGTGGCCTTCTCTCTCTGAGTCACATATCCCAGCACAAACAGCTCACTGTGTTCAGCGCTGCCCCCTTTTTTTACCCCTTCCTCTCTCCCATTTCTCTCCCTCCCTCCCGCTCACTGTTCTTGCTCCTTAGGCATTCCCCCTAAAAAGTGGTGGAAAAAGTACCTAATTGTCATACTTGAGTACTATATAAATAGTAAAGTAATGTGAAGACACTCCAAAAACCTACTTAAGTAGTACTTAAAAGTATGTTTACTTATGTACTTTACACCACTTCCCCTAACAAACAACAAGCTTGTTCCAAATGAAGTATTTACCCCAAACTCTTATACTGGACATTGGACTATACTAAAAAAGCAGCAAATAGCCTACTCTTTGGGTGGACTGCATCTGTGCCTGAACCATAGAGGACTCAAAAAAACATAGTACTAAGAAGCTACTACAGGGTTTGCTTCAAATTGTGGCGGCAGGTAGCCTAGTGGTTTTAGCGTTAGGCCAGTAACCGAAAGGTTGCTAGAGCGAATCCCCGAACTGACAAGATAAAAATATGTCGTTCTGCCCCTGAACAACTGACGGCCTGTTCCTAGGCCATCATTGTAAATAAGTATTTGTTCTTAACGGACTTGCCAAGTCAAATAAAAGGTTACATAAAAATTCACTTCATTTTGGTACCCGCACAAATAACATAACCATATAACCCTTTGGGTTAACAATAGTAGGACCGAGACAATACCAGAATCACAATACTCATTAGTATCGTGGCAAGGAAACCAAACACAAAATGGATTTGAACTCTTTAGGAAAACAGCCCTAATTTCGGAAACAAACATTATGTCATCCAGAGAAACATTTATTTATTTTCCAAACTATAGCACATAATATTTCACATACAGTTGAAGTTGGAAGTTAACATACACTTAGGTTGGAGTCATTAAAACTCATTTTTCAACCACTCCACAAATGTCTTGTTAACAAACTATAGTTTTGGCAAGTCGGTTAGGACATCTACTTTGTGCATGACACAAGTAATTTTTCCCAGCAATTGTTTACACACAGATTATTTCACTTATAACTCACTGTATCACAATTCCAGTGGGTCAGAAGTTTACATACACTAAGTTGACTGTGCCTTTAAACAGCTTGGAAAATTCCAGAAAATGATGTCATGGCTTTAGAAGCTTCTGATAGGCTATTTGACATAATTCGAGTAGATTGGAGGTGTACCTGTGGATGTATTTCAAGGCCTACCTTCAAACTCAGTGTCTCTTTGCTTGACATCATGGGAAAATCAAAAGAAATTGGCCAAGACCTCAGAAAGAAAATTGTAGACGTCCACAATTCTGGTTCATCCTTGGGAGCAATTTCCAAATGCCTGAAGGTACCACGTTCATCTGTACAAACAATAGTACGCAAGTATAAACACCATGGGACCACGCAGCCATCATACCGCTCAGGAAGGAGACGCGTTCTGTCTCCTAGAGTTGAACGTACTTTGGTGTGAAAAGTGCAAATCAATCCCAGAACAGCAGCAAAGGACCTTGTGAAGATGCTGGAGGAAACCGGTACAAACGTATCTATATCCACAGTAAAAACGAGTCCTACATCAACATAACCTGAAAGGTTGCTCAGCAAGGAAGATGCCACTGCTCCAAAACAGCCATAAAAAAAGTCAGACTATGGTTTACAACTGCACATGGGGACAAAGATTATACTTTTTTTAGAGAAATGTCCTCTCGTCTGATGAAACACAAATTGAACTGTTTGGCCATAATGACCATAATTATGTTTGGAGGAAAAAGGGGGATGCTTGCAAGCCGAAGAATACCATCTCAACCGTGAAGCACAGGGGTGGCAACCTCATGTTGTGGGGTGATTTGCTGCAGGAGGGACTGGTGCACTTTACAAAATAAACGGCATCATGAGGGAGGGAAATTATATGGATATATTGAAGCAACATCTCAAGACATCAGTCAGGAAGTTAAAGCTTGGTCGCAAATTGTTCTTCCAAATGGACAATGACCCCAAGCATACTTCCAAAGTTGTGGCAAAATGGCTTAAGGACAACAAAGTCAAGGTATGGGAGCGGCCATCACAAAGCCCTGACCTCAATCCTATAGAATGTTTGTGGGCAGAACTGAAAAGGTGTGAGCGAGCAAGGAGGCCTACAAACCTGACTTAGTTACACCAGCTCTGTCAGGAGGAATGGGCCAAAATTCACCCAACTTATTGTGGGAAGCTTGTGGGAGGCTACCCGAAACATTTGACTCAAGTTAAACAATTTAAAGGCAAAGCTACCAAATACTAATTGAGTGTGTGTAAACTTCTGAACCACTGGGAATGTGATGAAAGAAATACAAGCTGAAATAAATCATTCTCTCTATTATTCTGACATTTCACATTCGTAAAATAAAGTGGTGATCCTAACTGACCTAAAACAGGTAATTTTTCTAGGATTAAATGTCAGGAATTGTGAAAAACAGAGTTTAAATGTACTTGGCTAAGGCGTATGTAAACTTCCGACTTCAACTGTATATCAGATTTTAAAGGACCAAAGACTGTTCTGCTTCGTGTTCTCATTTTTGCCATGTAAAAAAGAAATATGATACTGGTATCCTCACAGCCCTAAACAGAGAGATCAGACTTTTGGATGAAGGCTGTTGCTTGATGTAAAACCAACACACAACGCGGGTCCGCTGAAATCCAGGGTCAGGAGTGAATGCTCTAACTCTCTGAGGCACTCATCCAGTCAACAGGCAGGAACAGGAATGACAGCCTGTGATGCAACTTACGAGACATGACAGGCAACATGTGGCATGTTAACTCTGCAGTCAGCCCTTTCTTTCTGCTTCATTCTCTTTCCATTCCCCTATAGCATTCCAAGAGGGCAGCAAAAAAAAGACACTGTTGAGCAATCTAAATGTTTTATTTTTTAGGAATGAGATACTCGATTAAATGCTGATGCACTACGTACAGGATGTGGCTGGGGTTATAGCATCAATTTAGACAAGTGTGTCTGGGTAAGCTTTATCTAATATTTTTATCTGGACACTTTGTTTACCTGGAACTTTTCCTTATTGTAGGCTACTACCACTTTTAGTCTTAACTACACTACTCACTGTTTAGCACATGACCTCATGTGAATCCTTAAAGAGATGGGTGGGCCTGGTTTAAGAGGATGTGAACAATACTGAATGGGTGTAGACAAAGGAAGCTCTCCAGTAGGTACCAAAAAATATTCAAAGGCCCTTTTCTCAAAAGTGATTTTACAAGCATATAACATTCAAAGCAGAATTACTTTCCCATAGTTCCTAAAAGAAATGCTGTGCATGATGTATAATTTTGTAGCTTCGAGTCTCTACTTTTATCCAAAGTAAAAAACACAATTTCAAATTTTGCTACATAAGACCGAATCCAGGTGGTGAGTCACATATCATCTAAGGCCACAGTAAAACTGCAACTAGTAATCAAAGTATGGAATATTCACCCTTAACAGTAGTATCACTTGTTACATTTCTCACTGCAAGGCATATCCTAGTTTATTTCATACTTCCACCTTGGTTTATTTTGTGTTAGCTTATGAAATGAACAAATGGCTACAGAAAATAATTTGACATGCAGCTGAGACAGGTTGCTATTAGGCTGTTTGCTCTGGTGTAATTGTTGTGACCAGGATCAATCTCTACAAAGTTCAACAAAAATAAATGTAAAGATACATCAGCCTACTTTGTATTAAAGTTTCAGTGTATGCTAAAATGGTTTATACTCTGTTGTATGAATGGTTTTTGATGCATTGTCCGACTGGTATTAACTGTAAATCCTTTACCCTCAGGGGAAGAATGGCAGGCTTCACTTCAGATGCTCTACTCTTCTGCTCCTGATTTACTAAATGTATCAGCAGAGTACAGTAGGACTACATTGGCAGACGATGTGCTAACTTTGTTTTGTACAGGCATCCTCCCTTTGGGTGGGTCCAAAAGATACAGGACCACAAGGGACAAAGGATCAAGCCCAAGGTCCCATTTAGCATAATTAGGAACATGATGTGATTATGAAGTGTCCCATAGGAACAGATAAAGAGGGTATAGGGCTCAAAATGGAAAATAACTCCAATGTGCCTCTTCCTAATCCTAACCACTTGTTTTAATGGCTGGCTGAATATCTAGTGAATGACTACTGAGGCTGATGAGCAGGCCCAAAATATGGGTTGGTAATGTAATGTAATTCATCTCTTATAATTCGCCCCCAAAAATATATTAATCTCTCACAATTCGCAAAAAAAGTAATTCATCTCATCATTCCATTCGTCTGGAATGGACATTTTGGTAGGTAGTACTTGACGTTTGAGAGACACGTGGCCGCGCCCCCTGCCTTATGTTATCCATCCAGTCAAGACAATTATTCCTCCTTCAGTAAACACAGGCAGAAACAAAGGCATAGGCGCCACCCACCGGCCAACTGTTGATGAGAACTCTGACTGACGTGAAGTGCAGGAATTACATTTTAGGAAACATATTATAGAAGGAAAAATTGTGACGGAAACATGCTGATTTAAAACAGCAAACCATTTCACCTCAACAGAATATGACCAGATTGGCTTCTATGATAAAACTTACCACAACCAGTTGGGGACTTTTTGGTTTGTTGACTGATGAAATAAAGTCACTTCAAAAACATACGCATTTGTCACCATTAAGTGAAATGTAAGTAGCCTACAATTGGTTTGAAATACTGATGTAGCCTAATTATAAACTGCCTGGCATACGGTGTTCCAGCCATCTGCAAATTTGATTTAATTACGTTGCTGCGCCCGCTAAAGTCTTCTTCTCTGGTATCATGGCGTTTGCTCATTTTGTTTGTGCATGCCGCCACCTGCTGTGCGGTAGTGTGGTCAATCACGTTATATTCATTTTGTGACACAAAAATAAAAAAGGAAGGGGGAAAAGGAAAAAACCGTCACCACGAACCCTGCACCTATAAACAGGTGTGTAGTGCTGAGGAAGCTTTTTCATTGTGAGAATAGACAGGAAATTAATTATTATAAATTCTGAATCAATTATATTCAATTACCACAAAAATTCCATGAAAAATAGAGTGACAAACCAAATAGAGATCCACAGTGGAGGTGTATAAATCTTGGTTTCAAACAGGGAAATAGTTCCAATAGTTTTTTCAGCGTTCATTTTTCCCACAGGGAATTTTAGAAACACTTAAAAGGAGCTTTATTTCGTGTAGTCTTACCCTGGCGTGAATTTTTGATAACCATGTAAATATCTCTCAGACAAGGTGATGTTTACCAATATTTTCAGCTCTATTTACTATCAGATTCAAAAATGCTAATTAGCATCAAAGTTGACATCATGCAGTTTACATGGTTACACATATTTACAGTTATCAAAACCGCTGAAAAACATTCCCACTGCATGATGCTGCCACCACCATGCTTCACCGTAGAGATGGTGCCAGGTTCCCTTCACACATGATGCTTGGCATTCAGGCCAAAGAATCTTGTTTCTTATGGTCTGAGAGTTCTTTAGGTTCCTTTTGGCAAACTCCAAGCGGGCTGTTATGTGCCTTTTACTGATGAGTGGCTTCCGTCTGGCCACCCTACCAAAATGCCTGATTGGTGGAGTGCTGCAGAGATGGATGTCCTTCTGGAAGGTTCTCCACAGAGGAATTGTGGAGCTCCCTAACCAAGGCCCTTCTCCACCAATTGCTCAGTTTGGCCAGGCAACCAGCTCAAGGAAGAATCTTGGTGGTTCCAAACATCTTCCATTTAAGAATGATGGAGGCCACTGGGTTCTTTGGAACCTTCAATGCTGCAGACATTTTTTTGGTACCCTTCCCCAGATCTGTGCCTCGACACAATTCTGTCTCGGAGCTCTACGGACAATTACTTCAACCTCATGGCTTGTTTTTTGTGCTCTGACATGCACTGTGGAACCTTATATAGACAGGTGTGTGCCTTTCCAAATCATGTCAAATTAATTGAATTTACCACAGGTGTACTCCAATCAAGATGTAGAAACATCTCAAGGATGATCAATGAAAACAGGATGTACCTGAGCTCAATTTCGAGTCTCATAGCAAAGGGTCTAAATACTTATGTAAATCAAGTATTTCTGTTTGTTACTTTTAAAACATTTGCTAAAATAAAAAATGTAAACCGTTTTCACTTTGTCATTATGGGATATTGTGTGTAGATTAATGAGAACATTTAAAAAATATATATTTAGAATAAGGCTGTAACGTAACAAAATGTGGAAAAAGGGAAGAGGTCTGAATAATTTTTGAATGCACTGTAAATATGTAGGCTACAGCGGGCTAGGTAGCGTAAATTATGGTTTCTCCCTGTCTTCTCTCGGTGGTGAGAATGATGAAAAACTGTAGGCTACATGTGTGTACTGCGAAGGCCTGTTGAAAAAAAATCTTAATTCAACTTTGATGTTCACTAAAACTTCAAGACCCCCTCTTGTGCAGGGCCTGTTCTAGCTTGGTATGTCAGGGTGGGAAATTGGAAATGTGAATCGGGCCAAGATGGAGGTAATAATGGATTTAGATTATAGTCCAATGAGATGCATGAATAGGCTACACCACACCAAAAGCTTGATTTTATGGTCGTTTTAAAATGAATTGCCTGCAAATTATGTTGATGATTAAATCTATGCAAATAAATTATATGAATTGATCATTCACCTCTGTTTTATTTTATTCTGTAATAGGGTATATTGTAACCATGTGTTCAAGCAAACTAAATCAAAGTTCATTTAGCGCTGTCCTTTTAGAACTACCAAGGGTGCTCCAATCATTTAAAATCACAATCATCATTATCTGTTGGCTATACCTAATAGTCCTGCTCATCACTTATTATATTATTACGAATAGAAGATTATCACTTTTCACAATGGTGCTCGTTTAGTAAAGTTAGGTCAAAGCTGAATCAATGTCTCGCAAGATCACATAACAGAACCGAATATAATAGCATAGCATGTCTACAACGTTACTGTTACACCAAAAACACCTCCTTATTTCAAACTAGATTTTAGGATGGTTAGCTGAAGCTAACCATCCTAACCAACAACAAAATATCCTATGCCAAAACTCAACAGAGCCACTAGGAAGGATATATGCTTTCATTGAAACAAAATACAAGAAAGGCTAATAGTTTGATGACACCATCTACTCTAATTCACTCACGAAAGAGTAATTCAAGAAGATCGAAATGCATTGGTAATTCCCATGAAACTGGTTGAGATCAATCAAATGATTGACATGCAGATGCAGTTTCACCAGTAAAACGTGAAGATTAATCATCTAACTGATCCTACACCGGGCCAATGGCCAGGTAGGACGGGACTCTTACGTTCAACAAACCTTGTAACTCTTCTGCAGTAAAACCTCGTACACCCAAGTACTTCTCTGCAGCTGCCACCACAACATCTATTTTCTGTGATTTACGTTCCATTTCTGCAGTACAGTTGATAACCATGGCAATGAACACTAAGAAGCCAACCTTACTGAAGCACAAATTCGTATCACTCTGTATTGACCCTAGGCCTACTACTCACACTTGACCCATCATCCTCTACTCTTTTCACTGTCTCAGCATACAACACTTTCTGTTCTACTCTAACCCTGGCAACCTCAACCTGTCTTTCTTGCACCGGGCACATCTGATCCCCAGCAACATGGGCACCCCGACAATTGACACACAGTTTTTTACACCGATACTACACATTCCTTCGTCCCATGCCCTCCTACACACTTCTCACATCTTGGAATCTCCTTCCTACACACTGCTGCAACATGATCATAAGCTTGGCATCTCTAACAACTTAATGTGTTCGGCACAAAAGCTCTCACTGGATAACTACATATCTTTACATTATTTTATCAGGTCTGCTTCAAAACTCAAAAGGGCAGACAATGTAATGTCTTCTCAGTTTCACCACAAGGACTGCACCTCACAAAAATGGCGGGCATCACAGAAACAGGGAATTTTCAATTTCAGTTGTCTAATCTCAACAATTAATGCCACCCAAGTAATCACTCCTTTCAAAGGTGTACTGCTCCGGAGAGCAAAGCAAGTCACAGGTCTTGTCCCTAGTCACGTGACGTGAAGAGTCTGCTTCCTCTGGACGGAAGAAACACAGAAAATCGTCACGTCCACCTTCTGTCATGTCTGCTCCCGCTCCCCTCTCTGGCGCTCGAGGGTGCCAGGCGGCCCATCATTACGCACACCTGTCACCATCGTTACACGCATCAGCACTTCATGGGACTCACCTGGACTCTATTACTTTATTGATTGCCTCCCCTATATCTGTCACTTCCTCAGTTTCTTCCCCGTGTCTGCATTAATGTTGTTTTGTTCCCCCTGTCCAGACGCGGTTCTTATTTTGTTCTATGTCCGTTTGTCCATAAAATATTCACTGCCTGTACTTGCTTCTCGTCTCCCAGCGTCTGTCCACACAGAATGCAGAAACCAACATTGCAAGCATCAGGGAGTTTAATTTTTTTTGGGGGGGGTTGGTTACGTCGGGTCCGGGTGCCACTGCCGAAGGAACCAGGGGTGCCTCAGCTGGCTCGTCAGGCTTCCATGCCTTAGCTGGCTCTAGAGGTTTTCTCGCCTCGGTTGGCTCGGCAGGCTCCCATCCCACGTCATGCCTCAGCCGGCTCATCGGGCTCCCACGCCTCAGCCGGCTCATCAGGCTCCCATCCCACATCATGTCTCAGCTGACTCGTCGGGCTCCCACGCCTCAGCAGGCACGTCAGGCTCCCATGCCTCAGCCGGCTCATCGGGCTCCCAAGCCTCAGCTGGCCCTTCGGGCTTCCACATTGCAGGCAAGCCCATCAGGCTCGCCCAGGTGGGACGTCAGGTACTGACACGCCTGCTCCTGTTCTCCTCCCTGGCGCTCGAGGGCACCATGTCGCCCATCATCACGCACACCTGCCACCATAGTTAGGCGCATCAGCGCTTCATGGGACTCACCTGGACTCTATTACTTTATTGATTGCCTCCCCTATATCTGTCACTTCCTCAGTTAATTCCCCATGTCTGCATTAATGTTGTTTTGTTCCCGGTCCCGACGCTGTTGTTGTTTTGTTATATTTCCGTTTATCCATTAAATCTTCACTCCATATGTACTTGCTTCTCGTCTCCCAGCATCTGTCCTCACACCTTCACCTATTTAAAAGTACCCAACTTATTTTCTACCCAGCCTAAGGCTACATATGGATCAGCCAAAAGGCAGGGATCCACTTTCTCTAAAAACTTTCCTCCCACTGGTCCCTGAAGTGGCAGGTAGTAGATTACGTAAAAATACTTTGTAACTAGTTCAAATTCCAATTCAAGAGGCGAGCACCCTGACTGAATTGTCGATCATTTCACAATAAAACAGTTTGTTTTTAATAGAAAATGGGGTTAAATATAAGGCAGATTATCTGTAGGCAAGCTCTGTGTGTTTCTTAGTTTAAGTTGAGACTTTCTTAAATTATCAGCCAACGTAGTAGGCTACGGCATCTGGGTTCGGTTTCTGATCTGGGCCTGAAATCCCATGGTAGATCTGGGCCCGGTTTCCAAAGAGCATCTTAAGGCTAAGTTCAGTGTTAGGACCATAACATCCTATGATTCTAAAATGAATTTAGCCTTAAGATTCTTTTTGGAAACCGGGCCCATATCACCATGGGTCAAGGGCAAGGCCAGACAGAGGAGGTGAGATGACATTTTCACTTTTTCCCATTGCACTGATCAATTAGCATATAACAGCATTTGGTGTCATCAGATTTCCATAAATGCAATAACTGAAATCTATCCATAATGTTGTTTGAAACAAGGGTCTGGATTATTTAATATACCTAATCTAAATGCCAGAAAATGATGACCATGCTCATAGAATTGAAAGATAAAATGTATGAATACAGAATCTGCATTAATATTGATACTGTAGGCTACATTGATTACTTTATTACCTACTTTTATCTGTGGTTTTCTTTCGTTTTCGCAACGGGTCGCTAAACAACCTATGGGAACTCCACACGATGTGTAATATGTGCAGGGTCACAAAGCCTTGGCACACACATCCATGGTCTCACATCACCTCTCCGAGTTGGGACTAACAATTCACTCAGAAAAGAGTTATCTAGTCCCCACTCAATGTGTGCACTTTCTGGGCTTGACATTGGACAATCAAATCTTTCGAGAAACACTCTCCAGAAAGAGTGGTATCTTTGACAAATTGTCTTTCAACATTCAAACTGAGAAAACAGGTGACAGCACTAGAGAGTCAGAGGCTCCTAGGACGCCTAGCTGCTGCAGTCCATTTCGTACCATTAGGCTTGCTCCACATGCGGCCAATACAGCATTGGTATGACAGAAGGGACAAACACAAAACGCTGGCAATTTCAATGAGTTGCTGGAGAGCAATACAATGGTGGCCCCTAGCATTTCAAACTCCAAGTGGAGTTCTCCTAGGTGCAGTTCACAACCCGATGTGACATAGACGCAGGGAGTCAGGAAGCAGGTGCAGTCGGTGAGTTTAACCAGAATGAACATAGAGAGAATACAAAAACAGGAGAAGCGTCTGAACATGAAAACAGAAACAATACTGCCTGATGGGTGATACAACGGAGTGCTAGATAAAGTGGAAGTAATCAGGGTAGTGATGAAGTCCAGGTGTGCCTAATGATGAGTTGCCAGGACCGGTAGTTAGTAGACCGGCGATGTCGAGTGCCGTTGCGGGGGAGCAGGAGTAGACATGACACCGGGTTACTATGATCACAGATGCCTCCCTACAGGGATGAGGGGCAGTCTTGATCCAGTCAGTGGTCCATGATGTATGGTCAGCACCATGGACAATGCCTCACATCAACGTACTGGAGCTCAATGCGGTTCACCTTGCATTCTGCCACTTCCTCCCAGTACTGAGAGGACAACATCTACTGATAAGGACAGACAACACATCCGTGGTTGCACACATCAACCACCGGGGCGGACTGAGGTCAATGGCACTGCACCAGATAACAAAGGTGATACACCTGCCAGGGGTGGAGAATCAGGCAGCAGACCTTCTCTCCAGAGGAGGCCCTCTTCCTTCAGACTAGAGGATACATCCCACAGTAGTGGAGAAGATCTGGGTGCGTTTCGGAAGGGCCATCGTCGATCTGCTCGCATCGCAATACTCAACCTATTGTCCTATTTGGTTCTCAATAAAGGGTCAATCAGGCCGCCTCGACCACACAGATGGCCAAGGCGGCTGCTGTATGCGTTTCCACCAATTCTCTTGCTCCCTCAGGTCTTGAGAAAGATCAGTCTCATGAGCGAGTCAGTTCTACTTCTTGGTCTGGTTTTCAGACCTTGTATAACTGACAACCTCCCAACCATGGGAACTCCCTCTTCGAGCGGACCTCCTGTCACAAGCGAACGGCAAGCTTTGGCACCCCAAACCCAGCATACTGAAGTTGTGGGTGTGGCCTCCAAACGTGACCGCCTTGTAGCTGCAGTGTTGCCCTCCTTGGTAATTGATACAATTCAGGCAGCCAGAGCATCCTCTACACCAAGCCTAGGCAAATTCAGTCCTTGGGGGCCTGATTGGTGTCACACTTTTACCCCAGCCCCAACTGACACACCTGACTCCAATAATCAACTAATCATGATCTTTAGTTAAAAATTAAATTAGTTTAAATCAGCTGTGTTTGCTAGGGATGGGGGAAAAGTGTAACACCAATCAGGCCCCTGAAGGACTGGAATAGCCCAGGCCTGCTCTACGTGAACCCTGTATTCCTAAAAGTGGAGGGTGTTCAGGAGGTGATGTGTCGACCATACAGAATCGCCATCTTCCTGACCAATTTCTGTCATTTTGACTTTCCTCCAGGAGCTTATGACTGCAGGGAAGTCCCCATCTACATTGAAGGTGTATATGGAAGCCATCTCTATGGGTCATGACCAGATTGCGGTTGCATCATCATGGGCACACCCTCTAGTATCGCAATTCGTGAAAGGTGCCCACAGGCTACGGCCCCCCAAGGCTCCTTCAGTACCCTCATGGGAGTCAGGTGTTGTCCTACTATCACTTATGAGCCCACCATTTGAGCCACTCTTCACTTGAGCTATGTGAGCTCTCAGTCAAGACTGACAAAACCAGTATTATTTCCTAATGTGCTTTCATCATCACATGCTAACCAGCCCTTAATCATAGCAGCATTTCACCCACCTCCCCACTTCTCACAGGAGAGTTGTGAGTTGCATTCACTTTGCCCGGTTAGGGCATTGAGTGCCTATCTTGCTACAACAAGAACTGTTTGTCAAACAGAACAGCTTTTTGTGTGTTATCGGGCTAACACCAAAGGGGAAGCAGAGACTGGCACATTGGATTACCAATGCAGTGTCAAAATCACACGCTGCAGCAAGTAGACCAACTCCAGACAGCCACTTCATGGGCACTGTTTAGAGGGGCTTCACTGGACTCTATATGTGCTGCTACAACTTGGGCAACAACCATGACTTTCATGAGGAACTAAAGACTCAATGTTATGTCCATACCATCAGTGGCGTCTCTGGACACTGCATGCTCTTTGAACACAGATAACTGAACACACCGTGAACCTTGTACTTATCAACCATCATTGAGAAAATGAATACAGAGGTCTTCTAGTCTTGGTGCAGTTGCACCCAATTGAAGCCTCATGTTGTAAGTTCTAGCTTTCAGCTTGCGTGTGTATACGGTTGTATACCACAGTTTAAATTTTGTGTTACCCTGTTGAGTAATTATATTATGTTGCATCCTGTGGGGGATATAAGGACATCCCAGGGACTCATCTGGAATAAGTTAAATGGTGAGTCATCCCTCTCTGTTGTTCGAAAGATCTCTTTGGTACAGCCTTTCCCATAGGTCGTTTGGTGACCAGTTACGAAAATGAAAGAGAATGGTGGATTATGGATGTAACCTTGGTTCTCTGAGTAGAGTAATGGGTCACCAAGCTTTCATGTCGTTCCTCCACCTCCGTGGAGTTCAAGTGATGTAATAGTCTGTATGTCACACTACCTTTTATAGTGATAGGTCACGTAGGTACAGTAAGGGTGTGGCGTGACTTTAGATGTATACATATTTGATATTAAGCATCTAAATCACATCCCGTGAAGGGGAAGGAGTTCCCATAGGTCATTTGGCGGCCCCTTATTCTACTCAGAGAACCAAAGTTACATCTGTAACCCAACTTTCTATTGATGTACACTGCTTTGTTAGGCATTATGACTTTGTTCACCTAGAAAAAACACACAGAAAGACCAGAAAAAGTGCAATAGGTTAAAGTAACTGTCAGTGGTGTAAAGTACTTAAGTACAAATAGTTTAAAGTACTACTTAAGCAGTTTTTGGGGGTATCTGTACTTTACTATTTATATTTTTGACTACTTTTACTTCACTACATCCTTGAAGAAAATATTGTACTCTTTACTCCATACATTTTCCTTGACACCCAAAAGTACTCTTTACATTTTGAATGCTTAGCAGGACAGGAAAATAGTCCAATTCACGCCCTAATCAACCGAACATACTATATCATCCCTACTGCCTCTGATCTGGCGGACTCATTAAACCAACATGCTTTGTTTGTAAATGATGAGTGTTGGAGTGTGGTTTGCTTAATATAAAGAATTTTAAATGATTTATACTTTTACTTTCAATACTTAAGTATATTTTAAACCAAATACTTTTAGACTTTTACTCAAGTACAATTTTACTGGGTGACTTTTACTTTTACTTGATTCATTTTCTATTAAGGTATCTTTAACTTTTACTCAAGTATGACAGTTGGGTACTTTTTCCACCACTGGTGTCACGCCCTGACCTTATAGAGCCGTTTTATTTCTCTATTTGGTTAGGTCAGGGTGTGTGGTGGGGTGGGCATTCTATATTCGATTTTCTATGTTTTTGTTTTTTGTTTATTTTGGCCGGGTATGGTTCTCAATCAGGGACAGCTGTCTATCGTTGTCTCTGATTGGGAACCATACTTAGGTAACCCTTTTTCCCACCTGTCTTTGTGGGTAGTTTACTTTGTTAGAGGCATCATAGCCTAAGTTAAGCGTCACGGTCATGTCGGTGTTTTGTTGGCGACATTTACCTAATTAACACAAATGTATGCTCACCTCGCTGCACCTTGGTCTCCTTCTTACGACGCCTGTGACAACTGGTAACTGTCCAGTGAAAGTTTCCATTTAAATGTTTTATATTCTGTTAACTCTGTTCTGTTAACTCATAACCCCAAATAATGAAAGCATAAAGTGGGAAAAAACACTTGTATCTCAAACAGACCATTTAAAAAAATGCTTGCTAGTTCCTCATAGAGAATGATGTCATCCTCAGCTGGCCAATCAGCGGTCTACTGTCAATAATATTCTTTATGATCAGTATATGCCCACACCATTCTGTTGTTGAGGTACTCCCGAAACATTTCAAATCTAATCAAATTGTATTTGTCACAAGAGCCGAATAGAACATGTGTAGACTTTACTGTGAAATGCTTATTTACGAGCCCTTCCCAACAATGCAGTGTTAAAAGTAAGAAAAATGTATAAGTAATAATAAAAATGTGCTAAATAAAACAAGGAAAATAGTAACACAATAAAACAACAATAACGAGTCTTTATGCAAGGAGTACCGGTACCGAGTCAATGTGCAGGAGTATGAGGTAGTTGAGGTAATTGAGGTAATATGTACATGTAGGTAGGGATAAAAGTGAATCGGCAATCAGGATAGATAATAAACAGAGTAGCAGCAGCGCATGTGAGGAGTGTGAAAGAGTATAAAAAACTGTCTGTGTGTGTTTGGCGTCAATGTGTGTGTGTGTGTGTGTGTGTGTGTGTGTGTGTGTGTGTGTGTGTGTGTGTGTGTGTGTGTGTGTGTGTGTGTGTGTGTGTGTGTGTGTGTGTGTGTGTGTGTGTGTGTGTGTGTGTGTGTGTGTGTGTGTGTGTGTGTGTGTGTGTGTGTGTGTGTGTCGGTAGAGTCTAGTGAGTGTGCATAGAGCCAGTGACAAAAATATGTATACAAAAAACACAGAAAAACTTATTATTAACATATTTCATTACTGTTTTTTGAAAGGAAAACAATTTTACACATTGTAATTAATTGTAGGCCATATTTGTTATCAATCTGACTTCAGTCTCTTATGGGTGATGTCATTAGAGAGTGGAAAACATGAGGTGAGGTGAACCGTACTCATCACTAGGTGTGTCACTACCTGCTGAGCATCGATGTGATCAGTTTGCTAAGAGAGAGAGAGAGAGGGGGGGGTGACCTAATACCCAAGAAAAGCGATGAAGTCATAGCCACCTGACTCATATTCCCAGCTGAGACCAGTTTTCCCAATCTCCATAAGCCTCTGTGTGTGTGTGTGTGTGTGTGTGTGTGTGTGTGTGTGTGTGTGTGTGTGTGTGTGTGTGTGTGTGTGTGTGTGTGTGTGTGTGTGTGTGTGTGTGTGTGTGTGTGTGTGTGTGTGTGTGTGTGTGTGTGTGTGTGTGTGTGTGTGTGTGAGCGTGCGTGCGTGCGTGCGTGCGTGTGTGCGTGTGCTTGTGTGCGTGTGCGTGCAAGAGAGAAAGTGAGTGAGTGTATGCCTGTCCAGGGAGTTGTTGGGGAGGATCATGCCTTTAATAGCGAAAGACGGTGTTGAGTAAACCTTGGTGTGGATATGTTTGTCACACCAATCCTACCACTCTCCTGTTACAAACACATTCCCTCACATACAGTAAATGGAGCTTGCCTTGTAGTGAGAGAAACACATTAACAGCCTCACTCACAAAGAAGTTTTATGGGGCTGTATTTATGGATTGCCGTTCATTGAGAAAATGCTGCCGTTTCATTGACAACTTCTAGTGTTCAGGGGAAAAACACAATCATGTGGATAAAGTCAGAGGCAAATAAAACCAGTAAGGACCAGGTTTAAGTGAATAACATATTGATAAGTGTCATGTTTGTCTAAGTCAAGATAACTGATTATGGTTTATGTGAAATAATCTGCAATATTAAACTGATCCTCTTACAGAGGATTCTATTGCCGTCTTGTCTGCACAAAGCTGATACAATGCAGGGCATTTTAGGCTATATTCAGCTTAGAATGAGATATTAGTGCAAGATATGACATGGTGTCATCATATGCAGGAGGAGTTACGTCATCCACATGTGCTGGTTCACTGTATGACATCAGCATTTGGCGCCAGGCCAACATCTCCATTGTGCTCATAGCATCATTCAGGAGACAGCGGGGCACCAAACATGTCATGAAAGGACATCTGGACATGAAAATCAAAGGGATGCCCCTTGGGGGTTTCTTAAAGATGTCTTTACACTCCATTAAGTCCACTTTGAAAGACAGACACTGTCCATAGGTGGATACGGTGTTTGCATGAGTTGTTGGACAAAGAGATTGTTGTCTGTCTCTGTGGCACAGTAAACCAAAGCACCTCCCCACAGATGCAGCTTCCCTTTCAGAGGGTGCAGAAGGGAGACAGGCATAATCAAACAGCCAGATGGTCAAGATCATTGAGAGTTTTTTATGTGGGCATGTAACATGACCTCAGCACTCTGGGTTTTATCAAGCATCCTCCATACACGCACAGCTGATGAGTTTGTACACTCAAACTACTAGGTAATAACATCTGGATGTAAACCAGGCCTGCTGTGTCTGACCTTTTAGCGGCATACTGTGTGAAACTTGTACTGAGTGGGGTCAGATCAGGATCCCTAAATGTAGGTTTATAGAGAGAAATAATGTAAGGAATACAGTATCATCACAAACAGGCCCATAACCCAGAGCCCCAGACACCCAGACAGCTTGGGGTGGGGGGGGGGAGATTATCCCTGATCTGTCCTCTTTATTGATTGGGCCTTGGGCTCCCTGCAGACCCCATTAATGGAGGCAGATGACCTCTTGGACAACACTGGCTCTGTGTGTCACTGAGAAGCTGTTCCTGCTCCAGCGTCTGCCACAAAGCCTCTCCCCCATCCTCACTCTCCCCAGCCCTCAAGCCTCTCTGCTCGGATAGGGGGATACAGACCCCCTCCCCCAGTCCTTTATTCATCCCCAGCAATCCGGCTGTTGGTGCTGTTGTTGTCATAGAGGCCTTGGGGTTAGGTGGACTAATACAGGGTTTTTAATCCTGTATTCCTTTGTACATATTAGTTCCCCTCTCCTCATGGGCCAGCCTTGGGAGAGCACCCCTTTCTGATTAGCACCCAGGGCAGGTGTCAGAGTCTAGACTCTCTAGACTATGATTATGCACAGGTACACCTGAACTGACCTTTGTTGTGACAGTGTCTTTCAACACATGACATAGCCTACTCATCTGTAGTGACTCAGTCAGTGTCTCATGTGAACAGAAGAGAAAGTTGAGGGATAAAAAAAAATGTTTGAACTATTTACAAATTAATTGCAGAAATTATGGATGAAAAAATGAGCTCATCTGCAGACTCAGGCACATTTACAGTACATTAATGTGAACACTGGAACGTTTACTGATTCATGTGAACTGTCCCTGTTAAATAAATGGCATATAACTAAATAAATAATTTATCAAATAATGATTTATTGAGTAATTGTTTCTCAGTTTCATACATACTCAATTTGTAATGGTTGTAAAAACAATTATGGCGTAAACATCATCATGGTTATAAATGAGTGTTTTATCAATGTATTAGGCTAAACATTCAATATGAACATGTAATACTGATGGATTACCACATTATTATGTATAGTTATTGTATAGGGATTTGTGCCCATGAAATTAGTGGCAGACTGTCTGATCACATACCCAGTCTGTCACATCCCAAATGAAGGAGAGTTGTTGTTGTTATCAGTAATGTAATGCATGACAGCCACATACAGTACATGGTGACAAGTGATTAATTGAACTCACTCAGTGGGGTTCAAGTCCTCAGATGATCTGGTTAAACCAGTCCAGCCAAACCATATCCACTTTGATAATACAATGAGAGCATCAAATCATTCGATGATATTCATAATCGGTTAGGCTAACTATAGTTTTGTCAGTGCTGAACATATCACCCATTTGAGGGTGGCTTTGGTGACAAACGTCAAGGTTTCCCCAGTTAGTTCGAAGGACACCAGAAACAGCAAGGCAACATAATTGCTTATGCGAAGTGCACAGTAAGAAGTAATGGAAACGGTAAATTACCGATCAAATGAACCGTATCGTGGTTGGTAAGAGAACAAGCAGTGATGCCCCCCACAGTTACCACAACACTGCCATGCGCACCCACACTGCGCCCGCGACAGGCACTATAGGCTACATTAGATATAGACTACTGTTCCGCTCCAATTCACTATTGAGAGTTTGTATTGTTCACTTGTGAAATGAGACATTGGATACATTTTAACTTAAAACACTGGAGATAGATTGTATTATTCAATTGTACTATTATTTGTATTATTATTATTACTACTAAGCACATGTGTCTTTGTGTTATTATACAACCATGCCGCCAGGCGTGGCTTCTCTAGAGGACATTTTGGTATGTAGATTTTGCGAGGCAAACGCGGTTCTTTGTTCGCGCCAGGCAAGAAATGCTGCAAGCAAGAGCTCTGCTTACTGGAAATATGTAAGGACATTTTTTTTAAAGATCCCTGCTGCACAGGGTCTGCAACGCCTGTCTGACAACTCCCTTTCTCCTCTCCTCCTCACCCCCTCCTCCTACGTTACAGCCCCCATGCGCAACGGCGCCCGAGACAACAACGCGGTGACCTGCCGCAACCCACGACGAGTGGGGTGGGCGGAACCCCGAAATATGTCACTTAACTCCTTCATCCTAGATAGACAGATAGACAGAATAACGCAAATCCTCCCCAATACAGTGAACGAAGTCGTTAAGGTTTCACAAATAAACTCCATCCAAAGTCCATCTATCCCTCAGTAGGCTACTGCGTCCCCACCATAGATAATACAACATTGGCAATATACCAAAACAGTACGCTATGGTGCCCAAATAGTAACCTGAATCGGGAAACAATCCTAAATGCATACACTTTTGACATTTTATTGAGGGGGAATTATTAAACTATAGCCCATGCATCCTTGTACAAGTAGCCTACAGTAAAAAGACCGTTGCGGTCTTGCATTGCAGGGATGGGGAATGAGTAGCGTTGCTTGGATCTAACGCATGGCTGATATGGACAAAGGAAAGGTGGAGGGAATATTTTTTATTTTTTCTCCATACGTGAGGAAAAACGCGGGGGTTGGTTTCTGAGATGCCACAGGCTTGGGAACCTGAGACGGAATGGTATAACGGGAGGGCGGTGCGTTTTGTCTCAGCAAGGAGGGGACTGTGTACCAGACGGGGTGGAGTGATGCATCGCCTAGCCCCTCTCCGTTCAGACGGCCTTGTGTCCCGTTTGCCTAGAGCTGAGAGAATACTGTATTGCAAGTAGGCCTATAGCAGACAGAGAGAGGGGCAGGTCTATGGGAGGGACTAGCGCAGAGGCAGAATTGGAAGGAGGAGGGGGCGGGGAGGCGGCACGGGTGCTGTTTCTCCAGTCTCTTTCCTCTGTCTTTGTCTCACACTCTTTTGTTAGCCATGCCTAGCCTGCTGGTTCTAGCAGGGATCATGGAGAAAAATGGGGGCTACGGCGGGGATCTAGCCGGCTCCGGGTACGGAAGCGAAGGTCTCCTAGTGCCACCGGACGAGGAAGAAGACGACTCCCGTGCCCTGAGGGTCGCGCTGGGCCAGCTGTCTCTACTGGGGCTTGGTGAAGGCGAGGACGGTGGTGGGGCTCCTGGAACGGGAGTACAGGATCGGAGTAACAATAACAATAACCATCACAACCATACCAATAATATTGGCGGAGGTATTGGTGACACAGGGCTTTTGCAAGGGAAGAACAAGTTATGTGTCCTGTACGAGGGTTCTTCAAGTGAGACGAAAGGACGAGGCTGCAACATAACAGAATGCGTCCCCGTGCCCAGCTCAGAACATGTGGCCGAAATAGTGGGGAGACAAGGTAAAGATTCCAACCAAATGTTCCTATTGAAAGTTATGTTGCAGTTCTGAGCTTAATGTGTCTCACGGTAGTTTGTAGGGTGTTTTGATAACGCTCTATAACTGTTACGTTAGCTGGTGTTATTGATATAGAAAAGGGAGTGGTGTTATTTTTTGTTGTATTCTTCTACACAGGCTTCCTTACCACTCTTTGGCCATGGTAACAAATCTGTTTCAAGTTAACATACAGTGGCAGAAACTGCAACATTGTTGCAACTAGGCTCAGTTCTATTGTCTGTCTAGTGAATTTCAAACGTGGGGAGACACAAAGCAGGACTGTAACCGTTACCTCATGGGCGCATTATTCCACATCCAGCCATCAATGTCAGCTCACAGACGCACACTTCAGGCAGGGATAGCACTTGCTTCCTTTGTCGTCTGAACGCGCGAGACTGTTAAAAAAAAACGCAACGTGCTGCTGGTAACGGAGGAATCTCGTTCGCCCTGAAATGTTTACAAATTATTTACTCTCTTTATTGTGAACGGAGCTTGTATTTGAGTGACGATTGATGTTTTCAAGCTGTTGTTTTCGGTTTCGTAAATTCAAATTATGTTAATTGTTTTTGTTGCTGACTGCCCCAGTGACACAATTAGACAATGGCAAGTGTGTTTCTCTATATTCTCTTTTCTTGAGCAGTTTAAAAGTGAATTCCCAGATTTAAGATGGATATATCTGTGTATTGAGTAATTGTCGAAGACCTCGACATGAACTTGAATGACAGCAGCTGTCAAACAAAGGTGTGAAAGTGAGGGGAGGGGTACCTTATTAGGCAGTGTTACCAGTAGACACTTGGGATGATCATAGGAATCGAAGCGTGACTCAGCCAGAAGTTGGACCAACGTGTCGAGTTGAATGTTGTGTGGTTCTTATATTTTCTGATATAAAATAAGAACAAATAATAACAAAATATGTTGCCTTTTTAAAACCTATTGCCCATATTGTTATTGTGATCAACTCAAATTGGCTATTTATCAGACTGTAATATATTGATTCTCCAGATTGCTTGTAACCTGTACAACTCTCAGAACCAGCAACTTATTGCTTTGTGCTACATGGTTGTTCTTGTTTGACTGCACCTATTGTTGACTGGCTCTGTTGTGTTGAGTCCAAACGAAACAGAGGGGTTGGTTAGACAAGCAGGGATAAACGGATGGGTCAATTGTTGGTGGGTCAGAGGCACTGGGCATTAAAAGGGAGTCACACCCAAACCAAGGACTCCCTTACCTAATGGGGGTAAGGGAAACCAATTCAGCCAGTGAATCCTAATTCATGTTTTGGGGATTACACAAATCCACAGGTCCCCACAATGTCAAGTGGGTCCAAGGCAGCAAAGACCATTTGCTTCAACTCCATTTTCCCACAGATGTGGGGATCTGGTTTTTGTTGTGCCGTTAAGTGCCCTCATCTTCCTGTGCGTCTCCTGTTCGTTACTCTGAAGTGTTTTAATAGGGTAACTGAAGACAGCCGGAGGGTGGATCCAGTGAGCACAAGTGCAGCAGAGGGCTTTGTGTTGACTGAGAAGTACTGATTTGGGGGATTGGGGATGAGCTCTTTTGATTCAGGGCCTCGTTAGTTAGTTCATATTCAATTTCCTCCTTCCCAGGGTCGACTACTGCCTGGTGAATCTGGCAAGTCAATGTCCAGTCCTGGAGAGGCAAATGTTATCATTTTCTCCTTTGTCAAAGTCATTTGAACTGATTCCGGGGGATGCTTTTTGTGTCGTCTAGGGTTGTAATTATTACGACTTTAGGTCAAGGGTGGGTTTGCTGTGCATGCGCCACTAACAATGCACACAGTTCTGGAAAGCATGCTCTCCAAATGAAAGACATGGCATACAGTTGTGGAATGATCTAGAATGATCTTTGTCATTTGCCTGAAGGAAATTGTAAAGGTTCCAGTGGAGTCCCTTTCTTTGTCTCCTCTGTTCATAGTTTTAAGTTTTACCTCGCCTATTGGTCGCAACTTAAATATTCACCTTCCTGCTACAAAGGATCACAAAACCTTACATCTATCCTAAGTTAACACATGGTTTAACATAATAACATTGTGGTTATTGCATGAGTTATAACTGTCATACATATATGTTAAATAACTATCATACATATTATAAAGCCTGAGTGTTCCATCTAACACCATCATGCTTGAACCCCAACTAATATCACCACCGCCATCGTCCTCAATAAATAAATAATAAATGTAGTTTGAACTCTTCAGCCCTCAGAGCCTCACTGAGTCACTCAGTCAGTGCCATCCAGGCTTCTGAAGTTAGTGCACTAGTAAGTGGGGCTATTTGGTAGCATTAGGGAAGCACATCTCCCTCGGTTAGAGGTGTTCAGACATTTGATCCACACTGCTAAAGTCCCTGCCCAGGGACTGCAGTTGAAAATAAGCAGGCTGTCTAAAATGGGCACTTTTATAGTAATGTTGATTAATGTGCACTGTCCCTGGTAAAACAACATTTTAATAAAGAAAGTAAAGTAAAGCGTGTTTAGGCTACTGATGTAATGGTGTGCTGTGATTTGTAGTGCTAATCAGAAGGACGAGCTGAGACCTGACCATTGAATAACTTGCTAGTTATTGTTACCAGACCACAGACATACATACAAGTCTCTTGAAGTCACTGCTAAGGGGAAACACTCAGGGATTCTTAGGGGTGGAACATAAACTTGCATTTCAGAATGAGAACGGTAGCTGCACACCTGCGTATATGTCACCACAGGCTGCCGTAGTGGGGCGTTGCATGCCGTTTCCTGTTGGGTGTAATATACAGTGTACGGCTGTGTTTACCATATCCCTCTTGACCTCAAGAGCTCTTAACCACCCTACTCTACAATTACTCATTTTTTATTCCCCTCTTGTATTATTACCTCATCTCAGTATTAGAGCCGAAGGTAATTTGACATGATATAGCATTAGCCTGTACTCTCTCAAATCTAGACTCTCGCTAAAAGCACTTAATATTGTCAGCTTTTACACACTGATCAAAATCAGAACATATGCACTACAATAGATGACCCAAAAATGATGTATGTGTGGACCGGAGGTACCAGACTTGTCAGTTCAAGGAGAGGGGCAGGTTGTTCGTGGCAACACTGTTGAATGCCTCCATAACTGTAGCCATAGCACAGAATAGTTCTGATGTCCTTTGGAAATGGGTACAATAACTAATCTGTTTAGCAATGTTAGATATAGGAAATGAAATAATGGGGTGTTCTACTTTGAGGTCTACAGTCTCTTCAATTATTTCAGATTGTACAGCAGATTGAGACTTGATGCCATGTGAAAACATGTGACTTAGTAATGATAATCTTGGCAGAAATGGGGAAAAAAAGTGTAATACTGTAAAATGTTGTAAAGGGGAGAATGACTAGTGAACATTGCTGGACTGTCTAAAAACTCTGAAGTTGTGAGCATTTTAGACCACAATTTGCCATCTTTTAAAAAGATATATCAAAGGTCAACTATAAATTCTGTCTTTGTTTCCATAGAAGAAGAAAAAACATTTAAAAAATGCTTTGTATTACCATGTAGTAGTAACAATCTTAGCTATTCGAAATTCCTCATCTTCGATGAGTGTTTCAGAAAATTGAATAAAAATTGTGTTCGTGGCTTTTTAAAAACTTTGTCTTTTGTTTCTGCAGGTTGCAAGATCAAAGCCTTGCGGGCCAAGACCAACACCT